>NC_046285.1:2893474-3148474 GCF_004115265.2 Rhinolophus ferrumequinum | reverse complement strand
ATCCCCTATGCTGTACTTTACATTTCTATGACTATTTTGTTACTACGAATTTGTACTTCTTAATCCCTTTGCCTAAAAGATGTTTTTTTACAGAGAGATGGAAAATGATAAATATCAGAAACTCAGATCTATAAAAGAAAAGAAGAGCATTGGAGAATGAATAAGTAAAGGTACAATAAAAATTTTACTTTTCTTATTCTTAATTGATCTAACATATAGCAGTTTGTTCAAAATAATAATAGGAACATGTATTCAATTATGAATGCTTACATATGCTTATGTATAAATGAAATGAATTGTCGGTGATACAGGGATGGAAGGAGGAATTAGGAATATTTTGTTATTATAAAGTCTTGTACCTTCTGTGAAGTGCTACAGTGTATATGAAAGTGGACTTGGATTAGGTATACATATATATTGTAGGAAAAACAAACAAAGTTTAAAAAAGAAATACAACTGATAAGCTAAGAAAAGAATCATATTAAGTCCTCAGTTAAAACCACAAAGGGTGAAAAAATGTGGAAAACAAAAACAGGGACAAGGGCAATGAACAGAAAACTCACTAATATAACAACAATCATTTTAACCATTAATGATCTATATACACCAATAAAAGAGATTTCCAAAGTAGATCAAAAAGCAAGACTCAATGTATGTTGTGTACAAGAAACCCACTTTAAATGTCAAGACATATATAGATCAAAAGTAAAGGTATAAGAAGGATATATCATTCTAATACTAATAAAAAGAAAATGGGAGTTGCTTATTAATTTCAGATAGACCAGACTTCAGAATGAGAAAAGTTATAGCAATAAAGAGGGGCATTACATATAAATAAATGGGTTAAATACTCCAAGAAAAAATAACAATCATTATTGTGTATGTACCTAACAACAGAGTGTCAAAATACATGGGGTAAATACTGATAGAACTGCAAGGAGCAATAAAAGAATTCAAAGATTTTAACACCCCACTATCAGAAATGTATAGATCCAGCAGGCAGAAAATCAGTAGGACAAATATTGAACTCAATAGCACCATCAATCATCAATATATAATTGTCATTAATAGGCTAATTCATCCAACAATAGCAGATTTCACATAATTCTCAAGCTCACTTGCAACATTCACTAAGATAGACCACATTTTGGGACTTAAAACACACCTTAACAAATCAAAAGAATGGAAATTAAAAATGTTTACTCTCAGACAACAATGGAATTAAATGAAACAGGAATCAATAAAAGAAAGACAATCCCTAATACTTGTAGGTTAAACAACACACTTCTAAATAACACATTGGCCAAAGAAGTAATCTCAAGAGAAATTTAAAAATATTTTGAGCTAAATAAAAATGAAAACACAATTTATTAAAATTAATGGGATCCAGTAAAAGTAGTGCTTAGAGGGAAATTTATAGCCTTGAATGTAAATGTTAGAAAAGAAGAGGAGAAAGATCTAAAATCAATCCTCTAAGCTTCCACTTTAGGAAAGTAAAAGAAGATCAAATTAAATAAAAAGTAAGCAGATTAAAAGAAATGATAAAAAATTGGAACAGAAACCAATGACATTGAAAAGAAAAAAATAATAGAGAAAATCAACAAAAACCAGAAGCTGGTTCTTTGAAAGGATTGATAAAACTGATCAGCCCCTAGGCAGGCTAACTAAGAAAAAAAGAGAGAAGGTACACATTACTAATAACAGAACTGGAAAAGGGGACATGACTACAGATCCCAGGGAAATTAAAAGGATAATAAAAAAATTTTATGAGCAACTCTAGGCCCATAAATTTGAAAACCTAGATGAAATGGACCAATTCTTTGAAAGACATAATTTGCCAAAACTCACATAAGAATAAACTGGTAATCTGAATAGGCCTATATGTATCTACAAGGTAGGAAAATTAAGTTCACAAACTCATCCTAGAAAATGTGCTACATACTTCATTGTTGAATATCACTATGGTCACCTTTGAAGTACTCCCCTTGGGAAGCTATGCACCGATGCCAGTACCTAGTCCACGCTTCAAAGCAATTTTGGAACTCCTTTTCTGGAATCTCCATCAGAGCTGTCACCGTATTGCCCTTGATATCCTGAATGTCATAAAAATGTCTTCCTTTCAATATTTCCTTTATCTTCGGGCATAGAAAGAAGTCACTGGGGGCCAGACCAGGTGAGTAGTGAGGGTGTTCCAATACAGTTATTTGTTTACTGGCTAGTCTCCCTCACAGACAGTGCATTGTTAGCTGGTGCATTGCTGTGATGCAAGAGCCATGAATTGTTGACTAAAAGTTCAGGTTGTTTTCATCTAACTTTATCATGCAGCCTTTTCAGTACTTCCAAATACTAAATTTGGTTAACTGTTTGTCCAGTTGGTATAAATTTATAATGAATAATCCTTCTGATATCAAGAAAAGGTTAGCAACATCATTGCAAGAAGTCCACCAACTTAATTGTCAGCCCTTATATTTTAATTTGAGTCATTAATTAATAACCTTTGAAAACACGTTATACCAGGCCCAGGTAAGTTCACTGGTGAATTCTACCAAAGATTTAAGGAAGAAATGATACCAATTCTCTACAATCTTTTTCAGAAGATAGAAGCAGAGGCAATACTTTCTAACTCATTCTATGAGGCCACCATTATCATAATGCCAAAACCAAATAAAGACAATAGAAGAAAAGAACAGACCAATATCTCACATGAACATAGATAATATATATATATATATATATATATATATATATATATATATATATATATATATATATTCTCAACAAAATGTTAAGAAATGAAATCTAACAATGTATAAAAATGCCATGAGTAAGTGAAATTTATCTATTCTTTTCATGAGGGAATCCAGTTGTTCCAGTATCATTTGTTGAAAAGACTGCCTTTACTTCATTGTATTACCTTTTGTTCCTTTGTTGAAGATTAGCTGACTTTATTTATGGGGTCTATTTCTGGGCATTGTATTCTCTTCCACTTTTTCAGTTTTTTATTCTTTCACATAGGTGAAAGAATTCTTTCACTGGGTATGGTGAAGACTTTTTAGATACAATACCAAAGGCATTATCCATAAACGAAGTAATTGATAAGCTGAATTTCACTAAAAAAGCTGGTTCCACATTTGAAAATAAACTAATGTAATCTATCACAACAGGCTAAAGAGGAAAAAATCACGATAATCAATAGATGCAGAAAATGCATTTGACAATAGCAATACCCATTCACGATAAAAACTCACAGCATATGAGAAAAAGAGTGGAATTTCCTCAACTTGATAAAAAAAATATCTACAGTTAACATCATACTTAATGGTAAGAAACTTGAAACTTGCCTGCTAATATTAGGCATAAGGCAAGGATATCTTCTCTCACCACTTCTTTTTAACATAATACTGGAAGTAATAGCTAATGTAATAAGGCAAGAAAAGGAAATAAAAGGTATACAGAGAGGAAAAGAAGAAATAAAACTATTTTTGTTTGCAGATGATATGATCATCTATGTAGAAAATAAAAGCAATCAATAAGAACAAAAAATTCCTGTAATTAATAAGTGATATAGCAAGGTTGTAGGACACAAAGTTAGCATACAAAAGTCAATCACTTTCTTATATACCAACAACGAGCAAGTGGAATTTGAAATTATAAACACATTACCATTTACATTAACACCCTTAAAATTTAAATACTTAGGTATAAATCTAACAAAGTATGTACAAGATCTATATGAGAAAAACTACAAAACTCTGATGGAAGAAATCAACAAATAAATAAATGGAGAGATATTCCAAGTTCATGGATATGGAGTCTCAATATTCTCAAGATGTCAGTTCTTCCCTACTCGATCTATAGAGAATCAATGCAATCCTAATCAAAATCTCAGGAAGGTATTTTGCAAATGCAAACAAACTGATTTGAAATTTAAAAAAAAAAAATTTTATCAGGGAATATTGGGTGTGTTTTTCCAGGACCTATCAGCTCCATGCGAAGTCATTCTTTCAATCTAGTTGTGGGGGGTGCAGTTCAGTTCCAAGTCAAGTTGTTTTCAATTTACCGTGTTTCCCCGAAAATAAGACCTAGCTGGACCATCAGCTCTAATGCGTCTTTTGGAGCAAAAATTAATATAAGACCCAGTCTTATATTATATTATTTAAGACCCGGTCTTATTTTAAATAAGACCGGGTCTTATATTAATTTTTGTTCCAAAAAATGCATTAGAGCTGATGGTCCAGCTAGGTCTTATTTTCAGGAAAACATGGTAGTTGTGGAGGGTGCAGCTCACTGGCCTGTGTGGGAATTGAACCAGCAACCTTTGTGTTATGAGCACTGTACTCTAACTACTGAGCAAACCAGCCACCCCTGATTTGAAAATTTACATGAAGAGGCAAATGACCCAGAATAGTCAACTCAATATTGAAGGACAAGAGCAAAGTCAGAGTACTTTACTACCCAACCTCAAAACTTACTATAAAGTGACTGTAATCAAGACAGTGGTATTGGTGATTATAACAAAGCAAAGATAGTTTCGTCACAAATGATACTGCAACAACTGGACATCCACATGCAAAAACATGAATCTAAACACATATTACTCTTCACAAAAATTAATTCAAAATTGATTAGAGACCCAAATGTAAAATAAAAAGCTATAAAAACCTAGGTGACCTTGGGTATGGCAATGACTTTTCAGATATGACACCAAAGGCACTATCCATGAATAAAGTAATTGATAAGCTGGACTTCACTAAAATTAAAAATTTATGCCCTGCAAAAGACAATGTCAAGATAATGCTAAAACAAGCCAGAGACTGGGAGAAAATATTTGCAAAAGCAACATCTCATAAAGGACTGTTATCTAAAATACACAAAGAACTCTTAAAACTCAACAACAAAAGAACAAACAACCCAACTGAAAATGGGCAAAAGATATGGACAGCCAAGTCATCAAATAAAATACACAAATGACAAATAAGCATGTGGAAAGATGTTGCATATCATATGTCATCAGTGACGTGCAAATTAAGACAACAATGAGAACCACTACACACCTATTAGAATGGCCAATATCCAGACCTGACAACACCAAATGCTGGTGAGGATGTGGAGCAACAGGAATTCTCATTTATTGGTGGGAATGCAAAATGGTACAGCCACTTTGGAAGATAGTTTCTTACAAAACTAAACACACCCTTACCACATGATTCAACAATCCTGCTCTTGGTATTTATCCAAAAATGTTGAAAAATTATGTCCATGCAAAAACGTGCACATGGATGCTTATAGCAGCTCTGTTCATAATTGTGAAAACAAGGAAGTAACCATAATGTCTGTTAGTAAGTGAGTGGATAAATAAACTATTGTACATTCAGACAATAGAGGATAATTCAGTGACAACAAGAAATAAGCTATCAAACCATGAAAAGATATAAAGGACTCTTATATGCATAATGCTAAGTGAAAGAAGCCAATCTGGAAAGGCTACATACTGTGTGATTTCAACTTTATGACATTCAGGAAATAGTTTTCTATGGAGATAAGAAAAAAGAAGGAGACGGTGATCAAAATGGCGGCGAGAGGTGATCCTCTGGGAATCTCTCCTGGAATTTACAACAAATCAAACAGCTATAACTCCACAAACAACTCCCTGCACAGCAGACAGGCAAGACGAAGAGGCTCACTGCTGAATTCACCTAAAGGTGGGCAAATTGCAAGAGCAGGGGAGGAGGGAAGAGAGAAGTGCAGAGATGGAGCCGCGCAGACATAGGACACAGACCTAACTCAGTCCTCCAAGCTCGCTGCATCCCGGAACTACAGCGGCTGTGGGAGAGGGAAGAACTCAGAATGCTAGGGCTCCATTTATGGCCCACAGGGCTGAGGGGACAGCATATAATACGGCTGAACCCAACGCTCACAGCAGAGTCCTCGGAGCAAAGACTGAGAGAAGAAGGCTGAAAATGGTGGTTTAAGCCCTCACTGCCACAGAGAACAGAAGCCTTAGGCACTGAGACTAGCAGCCCCCTCCCTACCCTCCCGGAGTTCTCCCCGCCCCCACCTGACCAGTACTAGAAGTGGAACACTAGCAGCGTCAGATCAAAAGAACAGAATATTTGCAGTTCTGAGAACTGTGGTCTGCAGACACAGATTCGCAGCCCAACTAGTTCCGGCAAAGGGAAGGGAGCTGTGGAAGCAGGACCGGCTGTGGTGGTGGTCGCCTCCATTGCTCTGGGCCACCTCTCACAACTCACCCTGCCCCTGTCCCACCTATCCAGGTGGATCCCTGCAGAACTGCTGGAACATACGGGCTCTGAGTCTGGTGCAGGAAGAGCTTTGGAACTTCAAAAGCTCTCTGCATCCCAACAGGGATGCGGTGCCCTATGACCTAGGCAAACTGTTAACAGAGGAGAAGCCCATCTTCCAGGGAATCTCCCGATTGTGAGAGAAGCAGGAATAATGTAGAGAAAACATAACACTACAGTGTGAGAGAGAAAAAGGGCTACAGTCAGAGAGTAAATAAAACATTCTACCAACAAGTACTGGAAAACAAATGAAAGACCTCTTCCTATCAACCTGTTGCAGAACCCACTCCTGTAGATGTCTAGGAAGAGAAATAATAAATCATTAATTGCCATGAATAACCAAGGCAACAAGAAAGCTCAGAAAGAAAGTGAAACATCTCCAGAAAATGAACTTAAAGATATGGAAATATGTGACTTAAATGACAGAGAATTCAAGATTGCAGGTCTGAAAAGACTCAACGAGATGCAAGAAAACACAGAAAGGCAGTTTAATGAACTCAGAAACACAATCAAAGAACAACATGAACATATTATCAAAGAGACTGAAATTTTAAAAAAGAACCAAATAGAATTTCTGGAGATTAAGAGCTCAATAGAAGAAATGAAGAATGAAATAGCCAGCTTAGGTAGTAGAGTTGACCAGATGGAGGAAACAATCAGTGACATCGAAGATAGAACCCTGGAAATGACACAGATGGAACAAGAAAGAGACTTGAGACTTAAAAGAAATGAAAGAATTCTACAAGAACTTTCTGACTCCATCAGAAAGAGCAATATAAGAATAATGGGCATACCAGAAGGAGAAGAAAGAGGGAAGTAAACAGAGAGTATATTCAAACAAATAGTCGATGAGAACTTCCCAAACTTGTGGAAAGAACTGCATCCTCGAATCCAAGAAGCAAATAGAAAACCTAATTACCTCAAACGCAACAGGCCTTCTCCAAGGCACATTGTATTGAAGCTGTCTAAAATCAATGACAAAGAAAGATTCCTCAAGGCAGCCAGGGAAAAGAAGATGGCAACCTGCAAAGGAAAGCCCATTAGATTATCATCAGATTTCTCAGCAAAAACTCTATAATCCAGGAGGGAGTGGAACTCAATATTCAAATTATTGAAAGACAGCAATTATGAGCCAAAAATAATGTACCCAGCAAAGATATCCTTTAGATATGAAGGAGGTATAAAGACCTTTCCAGACATACAGAAGCTGATGGAATTTTCTAATACACAACCTGCACTACAAGAAATACTAAAAGAGGCTATTTGACCACCATCAACAGGGACAATTTGTGGCAACCAAAACATAAAAAGGGGGAGAGTAAAGGCCTGAACCGGAACATGGGAATGGAGAAAGTAAGCATGCTGAAGAAAATGGAATACTCTACATATCAACGTTTATTTTACATAAACTTAACGGTAACCACTCAAAAAAAATTCAGAACTGAAGTATATACTGTAATGAAAGAAGAAACAGAGGAAAACATCATAGAATACCACCACACAGAAATAATAGTCAACAACGAAAAGGGAAAGAAACAATGGAGACACAATCTTACCAGAAAACTAAAGATAGAATGATAGGAAATCCTCACATATCAATAATCACCCTAAATGTAAATGGACTGAACTCACTAATAAAAAGGCACAGAATAGCAGATTGGATAAAAAAAAAACAACTAACCCAACCATATGCTGTCTCCAAGAGACACATCTCAGCTACAAGGACAAGCATAGACACAAAAGGGTGGAAATTGACACTCCAAGCAAATGGTATCCAGAGAAAATCAGGTGTAGCCATGATATCAGATGAAACAGACTTCAGGGTGAAAAAGATAACAAGAGACAAAGATGGGCATTTCATAATGGTAAAGGGGACTATACAAGAAGACATAACAGTCATCAATATTTATGCCCCCAATCAGGGAGCACCGGAATATACCAAGCAACTACTAACAGAACTAAAGGGAGAAATTGACCAAAACACAGTTATACTAGGGGACCTAAATACATCATTGACAGCTATGGATAGATCATCCAAACAGAAAATAAATAATGAAATAGCAGCCCTAAATGACACATTAGATGAAACGGACATAATTGACATTTATAGAGCACTTCATCCTAAAACATCGGACTGTACGTTTTTTTCTAGTGTACATGGAACATTCTCAAGGATAGACCATATATTGGGACATAAAACTAGCCTCAGCAAATTTAAGAAGATTGTAATCATACCAAGCATATTCTCTGATCACAAAGCTTTGAAATTGGATATGAATTGCAAAAAGAAAGCAGGGAAAACCACCAATACATGCAGATTAAACAGCATACTGTTAAAGAACGACCGAGTGAAAGAAAAAATTAGAGGAGAGATCAAAAGATACATAGAAACAAATGACAGTGAAAATACATCCTACCAAAATTTTTGGGATGCAGCAAAAGCAGTTTTAAGAGTGAAACTTATATCATTACAGGCCTATCTCAAGAAACAAGAAAAATCCCAAAGAAACAACCTCACATTACACCTTAAAGAACTAGAAAAAGAAGAACAAATGAAACCTAAGGTCAGCAGAAGAAAGGAAATAATAAAAATCAGAGCAGAACTAAATGAAATAGAAAACAAAAACACAATAAAAAAATTTAATGTGACAAAGAGCTGGTTCTTTGAAAAGATTTACAAAATTGACAAACCCTTGGCTAGGCTCACTAAGATAAAAAGAGAGAAGACACTAATACACAAAATCAGAAATGAAAAAGAGGAAGTTATCACGGATGCCACAGAAATACAAAGGATCATCCAAGAATATTATGAAGGACTATATGCCACCAAATTCAAAAACCTAGAAGAAATGGACAAGTTCTTAGAAACATATAGCCTTCCTAGGCTGAACCACAAAGAACTGGAAAATCTAAACAGACCAATCACCATTAAGGAAATTGAATCAGTCATCCAAAACCTTCCCAAAGGCAAAAGTCCGGGACCAAATGGCTTCACTAGTGAATTCTACCAAACCTTCAAAGAGGATCTAATACCAATCCTGCTCAAACTCTTCCAAAAAATTGAAGAAGAGACAGTACTCCCTAACTCATTTTATGAGGCCAACATTACCCTGATACCAAAACATGGTAAGGACAACACAGAAAAAGAAAACTACGAACCAATATCTCTGACGAATACAGATGCAAAGTTCCTAAACAAAATTCTGGCAAAACAAATGCAACAATGCATTAAAAAGATACTTCATCACGACTAGATGGGATTCATCCCAGGGGCACAAAGATGGTTCAACATACACAAATCCATCAATGTGATACATCACATAAACAAAATAAAGGACAAAAATCATGAATATATCAATTGATGCAGAAATAGCATTTGACAACATACAACATCCATTCATGATTAAAACATTTAATAAAATAGATATAGGAGGAAAATACCTTAACTTAATAAAGGCCATATATGACAAACCCTCAGCTAATCTCATAATTAATGGTGAAAACCTGAGCCCTTTGCTCTACATTCAGGAACACGACAGGGCTGTCCCCTATCACCTCTGCTTTCCAACAAAAAGTTGGTTTATGAAGAAGTTAAATTCTCACTCTTTGCAGATGACATGATGTTATACATAGAAAACCCTATAGACTCCACCAAAAAGCTATTAGAAACAATCAACGAATATAGTAATGTGGCCGGCTACAAAATCAAGGTACAAAAGTCCATTGCATTCCTATATACTAACAATGAAATCTCAGAAAAAGAAATAAAAACAACAATTCCTTTTGCAATTGCAGCAAAAAGAATAAAATACCTAGGAATAAACTTAACCAAGGATGTGAAAGATCTATATGCTGAAAACTACAAGACATTTTTAAAAGAAATTGAAGAAGACACAAAGAAATGGAAAAACATTCCGTGCTCATGGATTGGAAGAATCAACGTAGTTAAAATGGCCATATTATCCAAGGCAATATATAGATTTAATGCAATCCCCATCAAAATCCCAATGGCATTTGTAAAAGAAATAGAACAAAAAATCATCAGATTTGTTTGGAACCACAAAAGACCCCGAATATCCAAAGCAATCTTAAGAAAAAAGAACAATGCTGGAGGTATCACACTCCCTGACTTTAGCTTGTACTACAGGGCAACAATAATCAAAACAGCATGGTATTGGCAGAAAAACAGACACACAGACCAATGGAATAGAATTGAGAACTCAGAAATAAAACCACATAAATATGGACGGATAATTTTTGACAAAGAAGCAAAAAACATACAATGGAGAAAAGACAGCCTCTTCAATAAATGGTGCTGGCAGAATTGGATAGCCACATGCAAAAGAATGAAACTGGACTGCTATCTGTCACCATGTACCAAAATTAATTCAAAATGGATAAAAGACTTAAGTATAAGACCTGAAACAATAAACTGTAGAGAAGAAAACATAGGTACTAAACATACAGACCTTGAGTTCAAAGAGCATTTTATGAATTTGACTCCAAAGGCAAGGGAAGTAAAAGCTAAAATATATAAATGGAACTATAGCAAACTTAAAAGCTTCTGCACAGCAAAAGAAACCATCAACAAAATAAAGAGGCAACCAACTGAATGGGAGAAGATTTTTGCAAACAGTGCCTCCGATAAGGGGCTAATATCCAAAATATACAAGGAACTCATGCAACTCAACAACAAAAAAACAAACAACCTAATTGAAAAATGGGCAGACGACCTGAAGAGACATTTCTCCAAAGAGGACACACAAATGGCAGATAGACATATGAAAAAATGCTCAACATTATTAATCATCAGAGAAATGCAAATGAAAACCACAATGAGATATCACCTCACCCCAGTCAGAATGGCTACCATCAACAAGACATATAGTAACAAGTGTTGGAGAGACTGTGGAGAAAAAGGAACCCTCATACACTGTTGGTGGGAATGCAGATTGGTGCAGCCATTATGGAAGGCAGTGTGGAGGTTCCTCAAAAAATTACGAATAGAATTACTGTATGACCCAGCAATCCCTCTTCTGGGTAACTACCCAAAAAATCTGAAAACATTTATCCATAAAGACAAGTGTGCTCCAATGATCATTGCAGCTTTATTTATAGTGGCCAAGACATGGAAACAACCAAAAAGTCCTTTGATAGATGAATGGATAAAGAAGTTGTGGTATATATATACAATGGAATACTATTCAGCGGTAAGAAAAGATGAAATAGGACCATTTGTGACAACATGGATGGATGTTGAGAATATAATGCTAAGCGAAATAAGTCAGACAGAAAAAGCAGAGAACCATAAGATTTCACTGATATGTGGTATATAAACTAAAAACAACAAAAGAGCAAGACAAACAAATGAAGGAACAAAAACTCATAGACACAGACAATAGTTTAGTGGTTACCAGAGGGTAAGGGGGTTGGGGGTGGGAGATGAGGGTAAGGGGGATCAAATATATGGTGATGGAAGGAGAACTGACTCTGGGTGGTGAACACACAATGGAATTTATAGATGATGTAATACAGAATTTTACACCTGAAATCTATGTAACTTTACTAACAATTGTCACCCCAATAAGCTTTAATTAAAAAAAAAAAGAAAGGAAAAAAATTAGTGTTTGCTAGTGGGGGCGGGGGTAGGAGAGAGATGAATAGGCAGAGCAGAGAGGATGTTTAGGCACTGAAAATATTCTGTGTGATACTGCAATGTTAAACATATGTCATTATTCATTTGTTAAAATCCATAGAATGTACAAGACCACAAGTGAACCTTAATGTAAACTGTAGACTTTGATTGATAATATATGTCAGTGTAGGTTCATCGATTGTAACAAGTGTACCACTTTGGTAGGGAACGTGGATCCTGGGAAGATTATATATGTGGGGGGGGGCAAGAGGTATGTGGGCGCTGTCTGTACTTTCTACTCAGTTTTGCTCAGAACCTAAAACTGCTCTAAAAATGAAGTTTATTAATTAAAAAAAATTTCAGTTGTACAAATGTTTTGGTTTTTTCCCTATGCCTTCATTATCCTTCTCAGACCCAGTAACCTCCTGTGGTGAGGATGATAGATAAGGCTTTTTAGAAAAGTTGACTGAAATAGAAGCTGCCAAAAAGATCTCAACCATTACGATGCAGGTACTTCCTACTGTGGGATTAGAAGCTCCTCCCCTCCCTAGCTTAGGAACAATCTAGCACCAGAGGCTAAACCAACATTTCCACCTTGGAGTGTAGGTGGAAATGGGGTGATTTGTAAAAAGAAAGTGAAGCCAATATTATATGATCCCATATATATGCAATATCCAGGATATGCAAATCTACAGAGACAGAACATAAATTAGTGGTTGCTAGGGACTGTGGGGAATGGACCATGGGTAGTGACAACTAAGGAGTATGGGGGTTTTTTTTGGCTGGGGGGAGATAAATATGTCCTAAGCTTGATTGTGGTGATGGTTGCACAAGTCTACTAAAAACCATAGAAGTATATGATTTGGACTTCATGGTTTGTAAATTACATCTCAACAAAGTTGTTAACAAACAAAAAAGAGGGTGAAGCAAACCAAGAGCGAAAGTGACCGAAGGTTCAAAGGGAGGAGAAGGAACAGGAAAGGGAAGACCAAGGGGAAGAAAGTTTGCTGGCTATCCTCCAACCTCCGGCCTCAAAAAAATAGCCACATGGGGATGCCTTGACAGTTCCAAATTTAGGCTTCCAATTTTTAAGGATCTATAGACAAATACAAGTCAAGAAGCCAACCCTGAATCTCAACCCCGCTGTGAACTATGTAGGGACTGGAATAATCAACTTGAACAGAAGAAGAGACAATTTTGCAAATGCTTCTGGACTCTCTGTGCCTGCTTGTCTATGCAACCGCTTGTCTATGCTGTTCAGGAGCAGCGCACCTTCACTATAAAGGGAACCTCATAATAGGGAGTTGTCTATTTTTGAACCTTCCTGATATTTTAAATTTTAATATCATTTTAACATAGGATCAAACACAAACCTCTCAGAGCTGTGTACCCGGCCTATATTCTTTAGTCCTTAAAAAATTGCTTTGATTTAATTATGTTTTGTTATTTCGCCATCTGCCTCTGTTGAAGAACGCATTGAAAAACAACCCTTGAAACTCAACATCATATTTATTGATGAGTGATTCTCAAAAGCATGTCCACAGACCTTGCTACATCAAAAGCACCTGAAATTCTTGTCAAACGCACTGATGCAAAGCTACTGAATCATCAACTTGACACTGAGCCCAAACTTATGATTCTATACATTAATATATAATTTTATATGTTAACAAAGCTCCTCTTCTCTTGCATGTAGTATTAGCCGAAAACCACTATATTACATCAGATGTTCCTCCTTTATAAGAAACCAAGGGAAACATCTCTCTCACTTCAGTTCTAGGAACAACTATTCTGAGCAAATCACCCCATTTCCACCTACACTCCAACCACCACCATCAATGGACTTAAAACACAACGAATTATGTAACTGACTAATTTTTCCTTTTTAATTCAGCTATCAGGAGAACCAAAACCAAAATTTCCACCAGCTTATATGTGATGAGCTACTGTTAAACTAAACTTATTTTCCCTTCTTCCAATTACCTCATCTTTATTTTATGCTGCTTATTATACATCTTTGTAAGTCACCACAAATGCTTTTGCCAACAAGGACACGCAAGTAAGTTAATATGCAAGATCTTAGCCTAAAGTTTCAGGATTCTGGAGTCAAGGAACTAGAGGCTTCTTTCACCCAGTCATGTGCAGTCCCTCCCTTGAATGTATTATAGCATCAGTGTCCCCAAGGGACAACTGTACGTCATCCTTGTCTGAAGAACAGAAATGCATATGAGTTATTCCTTAGTGTATTAGCCACAATATTAATTATGTTGATACCATAAAACGCCTACATTTTTACAAGAAACTGAGACCCAGAAATAGTCATTACTGCCCCAAAGTTATTCAGGGAGTGAGAAAGCTGGGATAAGAAGACAGGTTTCTTGATTCTTTACTCAGTCCTTTTCTGATCACACCATATCTACATCACTTACCAATTTGCTAATTTCTAAGGATCTGTCAAGGAGGTCATTGCTTCTCATTGCAAGTAGACTTATAACCTAAACCCGAATCTGAGGGATGTGCTGTGGATGTCCCATGACATCAGCACAGGAAGACCCCACTACCTGGGGCTGGACATGAAAGGGGTTGGGAGCAGAGGGGCCATCAAGCGACCAGCTGTTAAACGGCCCAGAAGGCCACAGGATTTTGCCTCCTTGCCGTCTGGTTAGTCTGGCTCTCCTCCATGCCAGCCCTAACATTCCAGGCTCTCCTCTCCTGTCAGTGGAAGTACTCTTAGAAATATGAGAATCCTCGTATTTCTGTGGAGAAGCTCAGCATGATCTGAGCATTTTCAAAGAGAAGACAGTTCTTTGATGAACATTGTATTGATGGGATTTTTCTCCTTAAAGAACATAAAAGGTTTGGTCTGAGAAGCCCAGTTATTAGATGGAATCATTCATACTTTGGGATTTTCAGGAACCAAAGTGTGTGGAAAACCCACAAAATTCAGAAGGGCAATTTATTTATATTATATGTCAGTTAATAAATATGTAGATGTCCCCAATTGGTTAAAGTTATATATATTATAGTAATTCTAAGCTATTACTCATAAAATGACTAGTGAAATTACAGAATAAAGCAACAGGCTTGATTCCTTTTAAGTCAGTTCGCTCCCATTCTGGCTCGCTTGTTCTTTTTTTTTCTATCTGCACACGTGCGCGCCGCGCGTAAATATTCACACAGAGCAATTCAGTCATTCAAAGTGCAGCAGTTTGGAGATCAAAGTTTCTACATTTCCAGGATTGAAGGTCTCTTGAATAATTAAATCCAGTCTGAAAGCACTTAAGTTTTTACAAATCTCATTTACTTTTTTCAAGTCACATTCTACCCTGTTCATCAAGGGGGGATGGTAAGAAAAAGCACTTGGGTTTAATATCCAGATAATTCAAGAAATAAACCAGCAAGTCAAATTAAAGATAATGTGCATTGGGAGTAATTATTCAGCTAATTTGATTGAGTTGTTGTGAGTTCAGAATTTATGAACTGAACACAGGGCCAACCTTAGGTTCCTGGCTGGTATATTCCTTGGGTTGGTCTTGTTTGGGGCTGTGGTGTCAGTTTAAATCATTAGTTCTTAAAGGGAAATACTGGAAATGTGACCAAGTTAGACAAGTTACTTTACTTCTCAGCACCTGTTTCCCCATCTATTCGTTTTTCCTCTCTCAAGGTTTTAGTGCAAAGTAGAGCTAATAGATGGGAATCACTTACGTAGTGCCTGGTGCATAATAGGAAGTCATCGTTATCGTAAGAATACAAAGGCTCTTGTTCTACCATGATAATAAGAAAAATCAACAGGTTTTACAGCACGAGTAGAACAATTATAACTAGAAACTACTTTCCATGTCATTCTACAAGTAACACCTTCATTTTCCTTGAAATTCTCTAGGAATTCTCAAACAATTTCAGAATGTTTATACTCCAAAATTTTCTGTAAAGTTATGCACTGATAATATGGCATAGTGACACTGTTGTTTTCAACATGATGGTGCCTCACATCTGCTCAAATAAATGAATGTTATCTGGATTGACACCTTTGGTAGAAGCCAACGCAGGAGCCAAAGAACGAGCTGGTCCATAACTTCTTCATTAGCATAATTCTCTGTTGATGTCTTTACTTTAACCACTTTACGATGGCCAAGTTTTTTTTTTCTTTCTTTCTGGTTGTGCATGGTCAGTTTTGACCTTTTTCTGGCCTTTTGTGTACTAGAACATCTGTCACTAGAAAGATTTTTTTTTAATAGACTTTATTTTTTATAAGTAGTTTTAGATCCTTTGACATCAATCCTGAACAAGTTTTGACACTTTGATACAATCTGCTCCCCTCCCTTACCCCATACCAGTTGGCACAAATGGGAAGACCAGTGTGAATGGTTACAAGCTACCTAGTTTATAGTCAATGTAGCTGATACAACTGCAACAAAATAAAAGAAAAATCTTGTCCAGCTTTTCTTGAGTAAGTTATAGTATCTATAAAGCTAAAGATAATCACACATTTCTTTAGATTTTCTTGAGAATAAGAAAGTTGTAACAACAACAACAATAAAAAGAAGGATCACAATAATTGCAATGAATGATGTCATCTTATTTTCCTGGTTCATCTAGTATTCAAGGATGAAATATTGGTAATGCACATTGCAATTTTGTATAGTTCTCTTATTTGGGTTTATTTCCAGAAATTGATGTCCCTAAAATTAAAAGCATTTGCCAAGATCTATAAATGTTAATATTAAGGTATTGTACTAGTCAGCTCGGGCTGCCATAACAAATACTGCGGCTGAAACAACAGATCTTTGTTCTCCCTCAGTTCTGGAGGCTGGGAAGGCCAAAGGTCAAGGTGCAGGCAGATTCAGTTCCTGGTGAGGGCCCTCCTCCTGGGTTGCAGACCACTGCCTTCTTGCTGTGTCCTCTCATGGTAGAGAGAGAAGGATCTCTCTCTTCCTTTTATAGGGCCACAGATTTTATCAAATTAGGACCCCACCCTTATATTCTCATTTAACCTTAGGTAACCTCTTAAAAGGCTATCTGCAAATGCTGTTGCATTGGGGGTTAGAATTCAACACACAAATTATGAAGGGATACAATTCAGTCCATAGCAGGTATGTTTTTAATATCAAAAATAAATAGAGTAGGAAGGGAGGGCAAACAAAGGAAGGGGAGGGAGATGAATTTTCAGTGTGTGAAGATTGGTATCTTGATTTTTTTTAGTTCCTGAAGAATGGGCTGTCCTTAAGTTTATGGACTTGAGTTTTATTGCTACAAACAACCATTAACTAAGAAACATTTCCTGGCAAGCTGTCCCACAGAAAGGTGTGAACTAGCATCCTTCTCACAAGTTTCCACAGAATTCTCAGCTGACTGGCATTGTTATAGCAACCGGTGTGCCAATGGAAGCAGTCATGGTCTTCGTCACCATCAAGCATCGCTATGGCAACAGGAGCCTCTGGAAAGGAAAAGGAAAAAATCTTACACTGTCAACTGGAATCAAAGAGGTTTGCAAGGGGGAGAAGGCGGAGGCTGAAATGAACATGAGGCTGGAGCAAGAGCCAGAGAAAAGAGAAATAATTGCACAGAAGCTGAACAAAGAAGAGAGAAAGGAAACAATAAACAAAACAGAGGGCGGAGACGTGGCTCGCATTGGAAAGAGGAAGGCAGGAAGAAGAACTTAAACATAAAATAATGGGAAAAAAAATGTTTCCAATGAGAAGGATTTGTAATATTGATTTGAATAGCCCAGAGATCCAGAGACAAATAAACATAGAATGTTAAGGTCTATGTTGTTGGGACTATTCAGTGCTGCTATTGTACTTAAAAAAGAAATTAGAATGAGGCCACAAAATAGTAAGGAAGGGTAAATCAATTTGTGGAGTGCTTTTGGCACAGCGTCCTGCTGACTAGGAATTCTTGTAATATTCGGTGTTCAGAGGTACCACACTTGAATGTGGATCTTCCTTTATTGGATGGTGTGGTTGCTTCAGACAAGGGCATGTTGCCATTTGGTCCATTACAAATATGTATTTTCTTTATTAGAGGATCTTAGTGAATATTTTTTCCAAGAGAGAATTAAGGTAATTACTCTAATACTATTAAAAAGTAAGTGGCAATGTCATTTGGAATAAAAAATTTTTACTTTATATTGATATTGTGTGTTTTGTCAATGGTCAGAATGAAGTATGTTATGGCCCAATGTTAATTTTTGTGAAGGAAAAATATGTATTTCAGTAAAAGGTGCCACTAAAATGTTGATGCTTTTTTTGTTTCTTTAGAATTAAGAAATGATTTTCAGAAATGAGAGATTAAAGAAGGAATAAAAATAGAGACAGGGAAAGAAATGATAGGTACAGACAAAAAAAAATAAAGAAAAAGAAAAAGAATAAAAGCTAGAGGTTAAAGCATAAAAATAAAAACAACAGTCTGAGTATTTTGCAGAAATCGAGTCCCAAGAATTGTAATAGGTTTTTAATTTTTTTCTATGTTTTAATGATAAGCATTTTCTCTCAAGCACTGTATTCAGGTGTCATTTGCTAATGTGGCAAGGAGTGGTTTACAGCCATTTCTTTGTTGCTTAGAATAGGTCAACTTGTTGACCCTACGAATGAACAAAACCTCTTCAGGAAGGCCCAAGTTTTCAATCCATCTGGTCTTTGGGATCCATCCCAAAAGCTCATATACCAGCAATGACAATGCCTTTTTCTGAAAGTTTGCAACAGGAAAACAATGACAAGCCGTACTGGATAATCCTTGACTCTCAAACAAGTTTATTTTTCTTTGAATGTTACAGCTATGTTTTAATTTTTTCCCTATTTTTCTTTCTAACACACACACCAAGCATCATTGTATATAAATTGTGTATAAAATTCAATGAAATGCGTAAATAAAATAGCCAATTTCTAATGTTCTATATACTTGAGAAATGAAACATAAAAGCAAGAAAACATGTAAATAGAAGTCAACATAAGGACTTTACCTTTTTTAAAAATAATCTTTTTTGAAGTATAATGTATAAACAGAAAGTGCTTTGAAATGTGTTGCTTGATGACTTGTCATATAGTGAACACACCTGTTTAATCATCTCCATATCATGATATGGAACATTATGTTATACCTTTATAATGTTTTTAAATAGTGTAATAAAAAGAGTTTTGACATATTTGAAACCACATCCATTTGCATTGTAAGATGGATAAGCAAAACAAAAATATTCCATTGCAACTTCTAAGAGTTTTTTGTACCATGTGCAGAGAGAGACACCTACTGGAACATCTTTTTTTTTTTTTTAAGAGAATGTCTAAACCCATCAAGAGAAACTGCATGGGAAAAGAAATAGTTTTGACCCTTACTGGCTTTAAGATAAAATTTCTAGATGCATTTTATTCCAAGAAACAGGAAATGTTTAACCTCTCCCACAAGAAAGTATTTCTATAGTAGGGGAAGTTTTGGGGCTTTTCTTGATTTTTTACATCTCTGCTCATATTCTTGTGATCTCCAAGCATGAGTGACAATAAAGTCTAGCTTTTTTAGTCCTTTTTTTGTTTTTCTGGCAGTTTTATAATTTTATTCAACAATCAACAGTTAGTTCTCTTTGACATTAACTGTTTTGTAGATTTTTGAAATTGGTGGCAGATACGTAAATAACCAATGTATAAAGCCTGTTTGGTGAGTCTTCATCCTCACTACGTTTTCTCAACAGCCACACCTGGATATTGTATGGGACATTCTTTATTCCTTCGGCTCAGACAGCTTTGTGAGTCTGGTGTCACTGCACACATCTGGATTTCCCATTTCCTTAATGGCAAATTTCCAGATCTCTCTGAGTGCCTGAGGGGTACACTTCTTGAAAACTACTCCATGGATGCACTGGTGAATGTTGATGGTGTTTTCTCTGGTCACTACCTCGTTGATGGCAAAACAACCCTTCTTCTTCTCACCACCATTTTGGGGAACCATTCTGCCAGGCCCAAGTTGGAAAGGATTTTCAGTGCGTCTTGAGGTCCCTATTTCCTCACTCCCTGTTGGGCTGATCCCTCCATGTGCCAAAGGTGCTCCTGGAGACCTCCATCCTAAGGGGTGCATGGCTGCTTCTCAAGTTCTCTTTGGCACTGTTATCTGGTGTTGAAGACACACTGTCTGTGAGGGTGACAGTTGATTCCAGAGTGTAGACCATCGTTTCATAGTTAGAAGGATATATATGACTTACACTTTCTCTATCAAGTGATTTAATTTATCCAGACTTTGGGAATATTTACTTGCTCTTTACTGGGGTTCTCTTGGTGGCATATCAGGAGTCTGTGGTTCCAAATCACGAAGACTGGATTTCCAGTCTGTTCCTTTGTGAGGAGTGCCAGCTGAAGTGGGAAGCCAGGAGAATCTGGACTCGGAGGAATAAATGCATGAGGGATTGTCCAGCCTGAAGAAGCAGGGTGAAGGCTGGAGCACTTCCCTGCCCCAATGCCCTTGCAGTTGGGAAGGCTTTAGCAAAGGTTCCTCAGGCAGAGAATGGGGTGCCCAGAGGGATTCAGGTGCACAGGACATGAAGTGATGGTAATTTTAGAAACTGCACTGCTCTGACTTTATCTAAAGCCCCTCCAACTCCATTGTCCTCTTTCTGTGTTTCTAGCTCCTCCTGCACCCCAAACTCAGGATGCTAACGTGCTCACCTCCCTCTCTGTTTCACCTGGACCACTCTCCAAAAGTTACCAATTTCTATTGAACTCCAATTTCTAACATGTTCTGTATCTATCTATTACTGCCAGCTTTTGGAACGCTCTGGGGCTGCCCAGTGAAGCCCACCATGATTTTTCACCTGGGTCATCATGACAAGAATTGCTGCCTCAAACTAATCAGTTCTCCAAATGGTAGGAATAAAGCCATGACTCTCTTATCTTTAAAATATTCCATCTCAGTTTTTAGTGCTTTTGAAGTCAAATATTTTTTGATATAGCATAAAGGGCCTTACATCATCTAGACACTTCTTGGCTTTTTAGTTCCATTTCTTGGTAGACATTTCCTCACGTCCCTGCACTTTAACATTCTCAGCTGCTTGGGGTTTTCAGAAAACATCTTTGCATACGCCATTCTCACAGGAATATCCTTCTCCTCCCTTATTTACCATGCCAACAGTTTGTAACTACCTCGTTTTTGAAGCTTTTATAATCCTTTCCCTGCAACCTCAGTTGAAAAAAACCATTTTCCTCCTTCATGCTACTGTTTTAACCTGTACATTCTCTTATGGTCTTTCCTTTGCCAATTTCTTGAACTTATTTATTTACCTGCCAATTTCTCCAAGCTGGAAGTTAAGTGTGATCCATACCTGATTGATATTCTTAGTGCTTAGCTCCGGGCCTGGCCCCTAAAAGGAGTTCCTTAACTATTTGTTAAATGTGTAGTAAGGTGCTTCAAGACTGAACCTCAGGGATTCTGAAGGAGTGATTACTGGAAATGTAGACAATTTGTTATTTTAGCTAAGAGGCAGACTAAATGTATTTCAAGACATCCTAATAGGCCTTTTGTTATGCAAAAGACAAATTAAATTCCAGAAGGCTCAAGTCAAGACATAGAGAAGCAAAACTGAGCTACATTAGCATATGCCACAGAGTGTCTTCATTTTGGTCAGAGTGGAGTTTTTTATAGAGATTACATGTGGCACTCGAAGGACGTCAGGCTGGAGATAGATTAGAGTCAGGAAATAACATCCTCTCCCCGAACATGGTCAAAGATACTTACAGATGTGGGCAGTAGGCTCACCCCTAAAACATGGCATCTACTTGTGGGATAAAGAGATAGTTGAGCAGCAGACTGGCCCAAGGGAAAGGAAGAACATTGATATACGAGTTTCCTGCCTCCTTTCCTGTGTTTTAATCCCTTCTGTAAGCTTCAGTTGTGTTATTATAAATATTCCAGCTTGGATGCAATTGAGCTTTGGAGACATGTGAATGATGGTGAATGGTGGTGCCGCATCAGGACAAACAGCTTAGTCAGGTGTAGTCAGGCACAAGGAGATGTCCCCTGGAAGTTCTAGGTTCAGAGCGAAGTGGTCAGGTGAATGACAGAGTTGCTGCTTGCTCTTACGGCACCTTTATAAAAATTAGAGGTACTCATTCTTCAGTAACCTTTACTTACCTCTGTCAGGAGATTGATCTAATATACTTACGTTATGACTTTGTTAAATTAACATTTGTTAAGTGCAGCTCAGGGTGCAAGATGGTGAGCCACAGTTCAACAACAGACTACAAAAGAAATGGAAAAACTCATAGTTCCTGGAGGAAGTACCAGACACCTAGTGGGGGTACATGGGGAGGTCAAGACCCAGAGAGACAGGACCCGGGCACACATCCCCATTAGGGCCCTTGGGTGGAGGGCTTTGGCATTCCCAGGCCCGGGATGGATGGATCAATTCAAATTTCAAAAGCTGATTTGGGTAAGTCTTATGAGGGCGATGAGGCAGCAGGTGCCAGGAGGTGGGGGACACTGCTGATCACAAGGGCTGCTGGGGAAGTCATATGAAAGACCATAAAAGACATACATTTGCTTCTGATCCTAGGGCATGCACTTGTGTGAGGGTGTAACAGCAGGTGAACAGATTAGCCCCAACCAGCCCTAAATCAGTTGACCAGAACGCAACGAGGAGGTCCCAGTTTATAGCCAATGAGCAACTGAATAATCCCCCTTTCTTCCTGAACCGGGAGCCCCAAGACTCTACCAGTGTCAACCAGGCTGTGGAGGCTGCATCGAAAGAAAAATCTTGCACTGAAGAAGACCTTTGATGTCAGGAGGCTGAAATTCCCTACAAACTACACGTTAACTCCCCCCTGAATTTGTACACGCAACTCCAGGAAGTTGTATGAACTGCCCCCATCTGCACAATAAGACTTCATTATACCTCATTATACCAATGACCATACGTAATTTCACTTATAAACTTTTACATCTCATCCCCAAACGCCAAATGGGGAGAGAGATTAGAGTTTTGTCTCCTGTCTTCTTGCTGATCCACCTTGCAATGAAAACTCTTTTCTTGAGAGCAGGTGCCATAATATTGGTTCCTATGTGCTTCAGGGATCGGGCCCTCACTTGGTGACAAGGGGGTTAGTGTCAGGGTAAGGTGACTGCAGGTGACTAAGGTGACTGCTTGGCCAAACAAAATGGGTGCCATGCAGCAATACCATGGAGTAGCTTAGCTAAGCTCTCGACAACTTCGTTTGTTGACACAAAACTCTTCACTCTCATCTGTCAGAAAAAGTGTTACAATAATTTTACAATCTCCATCGTGGGAAGGATGCCTTATATGTTATGGACTTTCACAATCATACACAGATTTGTGGTAATGAGACACAGAGGCAAAACACTGGCATCCCTTGGAGATCCCCAAAGTATCTGAGACTGAGAACCTGTTAATCAGAACAGGTAAGTGCTGGCCAGGGAGAACATTCGCACTTCTGTGTGCATAAATGAATGTTTTTAAACAATCACACAATGTGTACATTTTCACCAAACTAGGCAGCAATGTAGATAAATACAAGTGTAGTCTAGCACATCTATAATAATAGAAAAACTCTCGTTTGAAGCCAGTCCAAAACTTCCCCACCTCACCCCCCAGACACTATTTTCCAAACGAAAGGCTGAGATGTCTGGTCAACTTGTCCAAATCCAAAAGATTAGATCCTTGATGACTCTGGCCTAATCTTCCTTTATCCTGAAAGATGTAAGATGTCCAGCATTTTCTGTTTATACCTGAAATTATCTCTGTCTACTCTTACTATGCAGGCAGGAAAGAACTGGAATACTAAACCAGACAGGACACCCAACGCCACTGTTAGGTGTGAGAGTTGGCTGGTTGGGCTGGGAAATTCAAAGGAGAATTAAATTCTGCACATGGGAATGGGGGAAGCCAGGAAGAATGTATCAATATGGAATGCTTGGTCTAATGGGGAAGATGGGAACAACAGCACATCAGAAGCAGAAGGTCTAGAACAGATGAGGACTGATATGGCAGGGTCAGGAGGTGGAATGGGAGGAGATACCCTGGTGATGCTGCATAGAGAAAAGACACTCTACATGTAGAAACCTAAGGCCAGGGAAGGCTCTACAGGGCCAAGCTGGTTCAGAGGAAACATTTGTTACCTTTGTGACTATTCAGAATCCAAACACTCTTCCTACTTGGGGTTAATGCTAGGTATGATAAATGAGAGGTAGGGCTCTACCTCTCACCGCAGTATTGAAGTGTGGCCATGTTCCTTTTCCCAGCTCACTGGCTGGACATGGGCATTGCAGCCCAGTGTCAGCCAACTGACTGCTCCAGCTTGGAAATTTGCAATTTAAGTGTGTGATACAGACTTAGCACTGATTCCCTAGATAGAAGAGCTAGGAAAACAACCCAGATGCCAACTTGTTATTGAGGAGGGACAATCCCAGGGAAACAAGAATGAGGAGAAAAAGTGTAGTGAGGGAGGGCAGGAGGGAAAGGAAACATGAAGCGATGGTTACAAATATGGCCACGCTCCTCAAGGAGACCCATTGGTAGCTCAGTTGTGTGAGACATGTCTACAGCCTGCTCATGGAGGCCTGTCTGGGAACAGTCCAGCAGGGCCAGACAAGAGGAGGACTTGCTTGCAGCCTCTTCCTTTCTTCCTTTGCCTGTTGATTAAAGTCTCCCTTACTTGGATGTCAGCTCTCCTGCACTTCCGGGCGGTGTTAACCTGCCCTGAGGGGCAGTTTCTGGGGAGGCCCTGCAGGTGTAGACAGCTGATCTGGCCTTGGAGCTGCTTTGGCTACGTAAACCCTAACCCCATCTAGATGTGACGGTGTTTGCAGCACGGCGTTTAGCACAACAGAAACAGCGTGAACCATTTCTGGAGCTGTCTATCTCGAAAGTCAGGCGAGTGGTGCAGGCCTGAGGGCATGAAGGCCCACCAGCTCTGGGTGCGCAGACACTGGATCTGGCCCCAGTAGATAGCCAAGGAAACCACTAAATACTATTTAACAACATACCTAGTGTCCCATGGTGGCCATGCCAGCAGTGACATGATAAACAGAGTCCCCCTCGCTAAGGAAAAATGGAAATGAGCAGTCATTTTTTAATGTTCTGTAGCTTATACAAGCCCTTGGGTTTCTTTCCAATAAGCCAAATTTCAATGTAAATAACCAGAGTGGGATTTTCTTGCTTTCACCTGAAACCCCTGGTCGCCATCATAGCCAGTTATTCTTTGGTTTGCAAAATGCAACACCCTTTTCTTGCTCTGGAGGGAGAGCGTGTGTGAGCATACACATAGATGTAGGGGCTTGGGATAGGCAAAAATGTTTTTTATGTCTCTAGAACAAATCACTAATCAAGTGTTCTGTGTATTACAGGGTATGAAGGAAGGAACTAACATTCACTCATGGTAACTCACTTTACCATGTGCTTTATGCGCATTATTTTATTTAAGCCTCAGAACAACTTTTTTAATGTCTCATTAAAAAGAGACATCAGGGAAAGTTCCTACAGAGCCAGAGCTGGTCATACACCTCTTCATTGCCATTTCTTAGAAACTTAAACCTCTGTTTTATGTGACATGCTCTCCCTCTGATATCTTTATGTTTTTGTTGGTATCTGAATTTTTCACTGTATTTAAAGCAGAATTTCTCACACAGTAGGCCCTCAAAAATGTTCAGCAAATGGAGTTGGAGTTGTATGCCCCATGCTACCTCAAACTGCCTTTCACAGAGTAAGTTAAAAGCTACTTTGTATTCACTCTGCATATTGCAGCAATGGATCTTCGTTTTCTTATGGATCACATACAGCATAGCAATTTTGATGTCTCATCAAACTTGTTAAAAACAGAATTTACCTGTCTGTATAAGTCTGTGCATGTGTAAGTCTTTTGTTTGGAAAATGACAGTGACTCTGATTACTATCTGCAAATCACTTAAATGACTTCTGTGTAATTAGCAACATTCTACATTGAACACACAAAAATTCCCCGAAGGATTTTAACCCATTGTTGCCACTTGTGTGCTGTTCACTTTTCTCATTGTAAGTTGCAACACAACACTTAGATTTCCTTTCTGGCAGGTTATTTTATGAGGCAATTGGGCATGTCTTGTCCCAACAGCTCATAACGATGCCACACTCATTCATTTAGTAATTATTTATGAAGCACCTGTCGTTTGACAGGCACTGTGGGAGCTTTGGTGCCGTTTCGGCTTCAATAAATTGCAAGCATTGCCTTGATCTTTCATATGGGCCCCTGGTTTTTGTATTAGTTACATGAATCTAAGTTCTGTAACAAAGAAACCAACAAACCAGTGGATTGAGGATTATTTTTCTCTCCTAGTGTTCCAGGGTGGGTAGGTGGGGTCCTCTGCCCCACAGGGCCACTCAGGGACTCAATCACTTCCCTCTGGCCTCCACTCTAGGGCACAGCACTCCATTTGCATGGTTAAAGGTGAGTCACAAGCACCTTCCTGTTCCAGTTCCTGAAGGAGGATGCTTGTGCAATGTGTTAAAGCCCAGGCCTGGAGTGACATGTAGCACCTTTGTTCATACTCCGCTGGCCACACCTAGATGCAAAGGGGCGCAGGAAATGGCAGTCCCCAGCTAAGTGCCACATGTCCAGGCACAGTGCTCTCACACGCAGCTCGGGGAGGGTGGAAACTGTTGTGCCACAGCCTCAGGAAACCCCTTACTCCTTATGCTTTGTGTACTTTTCTTTCTTCCAACAGTATAAGTCACTGCCTCTTTTAATCTCCACCTCAAAGCCATTCTGAGGCCTCACTTTTGGAAAGAAATGTTTTGATAACATTTTCTAGAAGTTTATGCTGGTCCAGGAAAACGTCATTTTTCTTTCCCAACCTTGATGTAGCACGTTTCTTTCTCATATAATCTCACTTTCCTGATCTTAGTCATAAATTCTGACACCAAACCACCCACCTCTACCATATCTCCTTATTCCTTGCACTTGCCTGCTCGGAAACTTGTTATTGTTAAAGTTAATTCTTATGTGGAAGGATAATTTATTAAAATATTTACTGGGGTATTAATTGATATTTCTTTTGTTTTCTGTTTTAGAAAAAGCAGAAAGATGCTTATGTTCTAATTTTTTTTATTCTCCACATGTTTATTGAGCAATATGTATTTATTTATTTATTTGAGGTAAAATTGACACCTGTTAGTTTCAGGTGTACAACATAATGATTCGGTATTTGTATATATTGGGAAAGGATCACCACAATAAGTCTATCTAACATCCATCACCATACATAGAAACAAAGATTTTTTTTCTTGTGATGAGAACTTTTAAGATTTACTGTCTTAGCAACTTTCAAATATACAGTACAGTACTATTAACTATAGTCATCGTGCTGCACATTATATCCCCAGGACTTATTTATTTTATAACTGTAAGTTTGTCCCTTCGGATCCCCTTTACCCATTTGGCCCACCCTTAGCCCCCTACCTCTGGCAACCACCAACATGTTCTCTCTATGAGCTTGTTTATTTTGTTCTGTGTTTTTTTTTTTTTTTTAGATTCCATATATGAGTGAGATCATATGGTATTTGTCTTTCTCTGTCTGACTTATTTCACTTAGCATAATGCCCTCAAGGTCAGATTTTATTCCTTTTTATGACTGAATAATATTCCATTGCATATATACACCACATTTTCTTTATCCATTCATCCATCAATGAAAACTCAGGTTGTTTCCACATCTTGGCTATTGTAAACAAGCCTGCAATCAACATGGGGGTGCATATATCTTTTTGATTTAGTGTTATCATTTTCTTTTGCTAAATACTAAGAAGTAGAATTACTGGGTCATATGGTATTATTATAGCTCTATTTAAAATTTTTTTTTTAAAGTGTGTTTTTTCAGGACCCATCAGCTCCAAGTCAATCTAGTTGTGGAGGGAACAGCTCACAGTGGCCCATGTGGGGATCGAACCGGCAACGTTGGTGAGAAAAGCACCGAGCTCTAACCAACTGAGATAACTGGCCGCCCCCTATTTTTAATTTTTTGAGGAACCTCCATACTTTTTTCCATAGCGTCTGCACCAATTTACATTCCCACCAGCAGGGCACAAGGGTTCCCTTTTCTCCACATCTTCACCAACACTTGTTATTTTGTCTTTTTGATTATAGCCATTCTAACAGGTGTGACATGGTACCTCATTGTGGTTTTGATTTGCATTTCCCTGATTATTAGAGATGTTGAGCGTCTTTTCATATATCTGTTGGCCATCTCTGTGTCTTCTTTGGAAAAATGTCTGTTCATGTTGTTTGCTGTGTGAGATGCTTATGTTTTGTGTTTAGTGTTTGTTTTCTGATTGTAGGTAGGCCTCTTCCTTCCCATATTGAAGGCTGAAAACAGAAACTACATGATGCTTTTGCTTTCAAAAATTTGGGTTAATTGAATGGCTATTCTAGTATGTCAGTCTTTCTCAAAATGTGGTCTTCTATTAGAAGCACATGGAGGGTTTGTTAAAACACTTCCTGCTTGCCCGCTACCTAGAGATTTCAATTCTGTTGGTCAGGTGGGGCCTGATAATTTGCATTTCTAACAAGCTCCCCACCCCCCACCCTCAGTGTTGCTGCTGCTGCAGCTCTCAGGATCACACTGAGAGGTGCCCTGTGAGAGAAGTAAAGTCAGGAAGAGTGTCCCTAAAGAACTTCAGAAGCAGCACGTGCAGGGAAATGTGAAGGGAAAACAATATCCTCAGGCTGAGAAGGGGTAAGAGGGCCCAGGGACCTGAGGCTTACTAGGAGGACCTGGTAGGAAACATCAGATAATGGCTGCTGTCAGAGTCTCCTGCCCTCACACAGAGTGAAGCAGTGCCCCTTATCTCGAGAGATGTGTGGGCTTTGCTAACGCGTATCAAAGAGGACCAAACTCCTGGCTGCTCTCACCCTTTGCAGCGTTCTTTTCCATTTAAGGTCCCCAGGACCTTCCCACGACCCAGGTGAGCAGGCCTAAAAATCCTTACATTAAATTTCCCGACAGCTCTGGCCAATCAAGACACAGCCTTAGATGGAATTTGATTTGAATAAAGAAACATGATATTCAACCCCATAACAGTATTGGAGCAATTAAATGGGAAATACATGTACATCTCTTTGCACAATGTCTAAGAACTCCCCACATTTTAACCAAAAGAGACAGAACCTGAAACCACAGTGGGTAGAGGATGTTCAGCTGACTTGGAAATGCCCCCCTGTATGTTGTATGCTTTTCTTGCTGCTGAAACTTTTGGACCCAGAGGTGCTTTTACAGTAGCAGAAGCTGCTACTTTCATTACTTTATTTTGAAATTAGAACCGTGAAGTAATACCAGTCCCCAGTGTGCAGTCTGGTTATTTTTATAGCTACCAAAAATGTATTAGGCTCAATCAATAAGAGTAGATAAATAGTGATCGAGTGTTCCCTTTAGGAAGGGATGCTGCAGGTTGTATGACATTTATGTCACACCTGATAGAACCATGTAGTGTGTGACCTGAAAGAGTTCATCTGTGCACAGTGATGTAAAACTTAGTCCAAAACGAGGCTTGGCAAGTTCTATGTCAAATAGTTGTGTGGTACGTACACAGCAGGGTATGAATTACTCATCCAATGTGAACACTGCTTTTGTAATAGGGATGTTTTCGCACTTTCTTTCATAGTGGTTTGTCTCAATGTCAAAACCTGCTAAGTATCTAAACCTTATTTATATCACCTTCTCTTTCCACTATCAGCTCCTTTAAATATAGTGGCCATCTCCTTCCATGTTTCTGTGAAAAAAGGCTAGAAAATAATTCAGAAAACAGACATTATTCTTGGCTATGCTTAGAACTTCAGTCAATAAAGAACAGGACAAAGCCAAAAATGACAGGTAATTTTGAAAGGACAGAAAAAAAGCATTATATGACATACTCCAGATCTTTTGGAGACTTCCCTGATACATGTTTCCCAGAAGAAACTTTGTCCCAGAGAGCACTTTATTTGGGTAAGTGCATGTGAAGTGGAAACATTTTTGTGTGTGTAATGTTTGGATAGTAAACATTTCTGATTTAGAACATTTGTTTTAAACATCTTGGTGACTACAAAATAGCCTTTTTGCGGGGAGAATTAGGGACCAATAATAATTTTTGCAAAAGGTTTCCACGTGTTGCTTAAATATAAGAGTGTTTACAGAAGTATAGCAGCAGAGTGTAGTCCCAAGTTCTAGAGAACCTAAAGGTCTGCTGAAAGGGGGAACCAGGCCACCCCATCATAACCTCAGAATACCTGTGCTGGCTGTCCTGGAAGGGCAGAGTATAGGGTCACAGACTCTCACGTCTCCTTGTTTGAACTCAGCCGGGAATTTACATGTTGGGAGCCTCAAATTTTTTGCCTCTCTGCACAGGAGTTCTATATGTTCACAAACAGTCATACATATGATCACGGAAGTGCCAAAAGTGTAGATTTTGGGGCTACAAATTTTAGTGAGTAGGCAAATTTGCGCATATGGGATTTGCAAATAGTGAGGATCTACTGTATTAGGTTCTCACATTCTTTTTGGAAGCAGCTTCTCAGCCTTTTAGTTCTTTCATTACTAAATAAAATAAATATTTGATAGATGCTAACTATGTTTGCATGAGAATTAGGTTTTTAAATTTTTTTTAAATTAAAATAGAAAGTTTAACATTTTTCACATGGCAAAATTTGTTATTTAGGTAGACAAATGCCCAATATCTTACGGTCTTTTAGGGCAATAACTCTTCTGGGGTTATTTTAGGGACATGAGTCCCAGCCTAGTGGGTACTGGGCACAGAGACAAATGTACATGGCAGACAACGCACTGTGTCCACGCTCTTCTCTCTGTTCAGGTGTTCCTGGACAAAACCCGCTGTGTCTGGCACCTATTTCCCTCAGGATGACTTCTCCCTCAGGAGGCTCTCAGTCCTTGGGAAAACAGGCTGCTGCTGAGCCCATTGCACGATTTCCAGAAGTGCCAGATATGTCTGAGTCCCAGGCTAAACTCAAACTGGGGCTCCTAGAAACAGGTATGGAGCTTGTCTTTGGGGTTACAGCAAGGATACGTCAGGGAGGCTGAGGTCTGGAAAGGTTCAACAAGGTTAAACTAAAAAGAATTCTAAGGGGAAAGGCTCCCCCCAAAGTGAGTCTTCTGGGTACTGAAGAAATTCTCTTTCATCACAGAACTTTCTGGAACCTACAGAAATAAGACCCATGGCCTGTAACAAAATAAATGTATAGTATACTCAGCTACTATACATTGAGAGTTTAATAGATTAATATGTAAAAAGTATTTGCAATGGGAGGTGCCACATTATTTTAATGAGGCTGCTAAGAGGAAGGCCGATGTGGTGAAGCCCAAAGTAACTGCACACTTAGAATCCATGTCAATTGTATTTTTTAATACCATTATATGTGTTCTGCTTGGAGAGTTTTTAAATTAAAAGCAGTATTTTAAAATCTCCTCAAGGATATAGTAGCAGCATTTTCCTTTTCCTTTTCCTTTTCCTTCCCTTTCTTTTCTCCTTTCTTAACCTTTAGCAACCCGAATCATCAAGGACTTGTGAAGATTATAAGGGTTGGTGTTTTCATTATTTACTGCATTGGTTCAGAACTGGGAGGGATTTTTGCCCCCAGGGGACATTTGGCAAAGTCTGGAGACATTTTTGATAAGTGAGGGAAGAATAGATAGGGAGTGGTCCAAAATATCAATAGTGTCAAGGTTTTAAAACTGGCCTATCCAGGGTCAGCAAACTTTTTCTGTAAAGGACCAAATAGTAAGCATTTAAAACCATACTCTTGCAAAGACTCGACTCTGATTGTAATGTGAAATTAGTCATACACAGTTTGTAAACGAATGAATGTGACTGTGTTTTAATAAAATTTTATTTATGAACACTGTTAAATTCATTAAACACGGAAGGCATTCAACTGATATGGCTGTAATGCCGTGGTGGCTTACATGCAAGCGAGGTATGATCAAAACATACGGTGAATGTTTAAATTTAAAAAAAATATATTACAATAAAAGACACATTGCCATCAATCCCCCTCAAAATATTCCCCCTCACGTCGAACACACTCATCCCATCATTCTTGCCACTTTCTGAAGCAGTTCTGGAAGTCCTCTTTTGTGAGTGTCTTTAGTTGTGCTGTCGAGGCTGCCTCGATGTCCTGAATCATTTTGACTTTAGAGAAGAGCCAGAAGTCACACAGTGCCAGACCAGTGAATAAGGTGGGTGAGGACACACCACAATGGTTTTATTTGACAGAAATTGCTGTACCAGAAGTGATGTGTGACACGAAGCATTGTTATGATGGAGGATGGAACCATTTGTCCATTTCTCAGGCCATTTTCTATGCACATCATTTCTTAAATGCTACTAAAGACATCCACGAAAGAGGATTTCCAGAACGGCAACAATGGGATAACAGTGTTCGAAGCAAGGAGGAGTATTCTGAGGGGGCATAATTGCAATATGTCTTTTACTGTAATAATTTTTTTTTAATTTAAACATTCACTGTATTTTTTTTTTATCACACCTCATAACAAACCAAAATTTAAGCCTATAAATGCCTCAAGGTTATGAAATTAAAACTGAAGGACAATCAATCACAAGCAGCCAACTAGGCTATAAGCCATAGCCTATCAATAATTTCCTTACTTTGTTTCCACTTTTTTCTCTATAAAATTCTCTCCCAATCTCATGTTAGTGGAGTGAACCTAACCATGGCCAGTTTGGTGGGCCTGATTCAAATTGACTTTTGCTCAAATAACTCCTAAAAATTTTAATATGCCTCAGTTTATTTTTTTAACAACATTAAAATGAATTTCATATGGTACAAAATATTGTTCTTTTTTTTTTTTAATGGATTGTGTTTTTTTTTTACAGGACTTTATTGGGGAACAGTGTGTACTTCCAGGCCTTTTTTCCAAGTCAAGTTGTTGTCCTTTCAGTCTTAGTTGTGGAGAGCGCAACTCAGCTCCAGGTCCAGTTGCTGTTTTCTAGTTGCAGGGGGCACAGCCCACCATCCCTTGCGGGACTCGAGGAATTGAACTCTCTACTTTTGGTAGAGAGCCCACTGGCCCATGTGGGGGGATCGAACCGGCAGCCTTTGGAGTTAGGAGCATGGAGCTCTAACCGCCTGAGCCACTGAGCCGACCCTTCATTTTTTTAAACAATTTAAAAATATCAAAGAAAAACTATTCCTAGCTTGCAGTCAGTACAATAAGAAGTGGTGGGTATGATTTAACCCAAGGTCTCAATGAACAGAAATCTCTTGCTTCCATCCATTTTAGAGGAAGCACAATATTTTCATTCAACAAAACCACTGTTCTTTTCTCTTTCTTTCTTTCTTTCTTTCTTTTTTTTTTAACTTACATTTTAAAGTATGATTTTAAAATGTAAGTTAAAAAAAACACCAATGATTTAGCTAACAGCTGTGGATAAAGAATAGCCCTTTTTATGTAAGCAATGATGTTATGTTCTGGTCATTAAGAACTGAATTTTTAGTAGGCTCATGGACTGAGGAAAATTATTCTTTTTCGTAAGTGTTTACGATTTGCTTATTTAATCTTTGTCCCCTCTTTCAGTCTTCTTGGCTTCTTTTGGTTCAGTACTGGATTTTCTGAGTGAAGGAGACCCAATTTTTGTGTGGTTGAAATTTCACCAGGGGTGAGTTCATTCAGATTCAGTGTCATTTACATTTCAAGTTTGCAATTTAATCTGATCATTACTGGCTGAAAAGAAACACTAAGAGCTTCCTTATGTGGCTGACTGAAAAACCCATTCCAAGGGCTGGGGTAAAACTGAGAGAAATTGGGAGTCTGGAGGGTAGTTGCTTTCGTTTTATTTCTTAGTAGTGGAATATCATGGAAGAGTTTCACAAACACCATTTTCCAAAGCCAACTAAAAAGCAGCTTCACATTTTTGCTGAAGAGCTGAGGAGGGAGAAATACTACCTGAGAGATAAGGAAAGAAGAATGAGAGGCAAAGAAAAGAGTTCATTATGGGACAGGCTGAGACAGTATTGGAAAGTACTTTCCCCTTTCCTAAGTGGTGTAAAGAACACCTGAAAAACTTCTGGAACTGATAAGAGAGTTTGCTACAGTGTCATGATAACAATATAAAATATATAAAAATCAATATTTTTTCTGTTTACCTATTAGAAGACACGATAAGGAAAACAAAGGATCCCATTCTCAATGTCAAAAAAAGACATAAAATAACTAAGAATAAGCCTATTAAAAATTTGCGAAACATATATGATGAAAACTATGACATTTTACTGAAAGGTGTAAAGAAAAAATTGGATAAATTCAGAGACATCATGTCAGTCAGGGTTCTATTATGTAGGTGAACCATTATGAGTGGTGGAGAGTAGGGATTAATTCAAGGGTTAGACCACATACACTGTGGGAACCAGTTCAGAAATCAGTGTAAGGCAGTTGTTTTTGCATCTGGTGCAGGCTTCATGTCAGCAGATTTGGCAAATGAAGAAGAAAGATGGTCTTAAGTGGAGAAAAACAGGGAAAAACTGGAAATTGCATCTTTCTCTCATCTTGTCTAACCTCAAGGATGTGGGTGACCTGTAGGATAAGCTTCACCATAGTGGACCCCGAATGTGAACCTGACCCAGCTTCCAAGAGCCGAAGCAGGATGTCAGGCATTAACTGAAGGAGCTGTGGTCCTAGCTGCTGCTTCATTTCCTCCCTGCAAATCTTGCATACACTTATCTTGTGGCCAATGCACCCCAGAACCACAGAAAGGAGAAAAGTGGGAGGAGCATAGTTCCAGCCAGGCTAAGGTGACTCTGTACAAAGCAACCATACATACCATCTCTCAGGCTAAGAATAGCATAATAGTGACCACATAGCATTTACTATGTGTTAGATGCTTTTTAAAGTGTTTTCTCTTTATTTACTCATTTTAACTCTCACCTCAGCTCTCTGAAGTAGGCATAATTATTAGCCTCATTTTATAAGTGAGGAGACTGAGCCTTAAGAGATTAATAGCTTGTCCATGGCCACATAGCTTGAAAGTGCCAAAACCATCTTGACAGTCTGGAAAGATTGAAGTTTTTAAAATGTCAGGTTAATGTATTTTAATATCATCTCAATTAAAATCCTAACGTGCCAAGTGTGGAGAATTTGTGAGATTTTTCTGAAGGTATCTTGAAGTGCGAACACGTGACTACATGCAATAAAACTCCAATAACCAACATAGGTAGCACATTTCCATAAGAATCAACAAAGAATCAAGTAGCCCTAAACAGAGCTTAACATACAAACCTTACAAAGAAGAGCTAGAACTTGACAAATGACCTTGGGAAAACTGGCTTGTGGGGAACAATCCAGTGAGACCGTCATCTCCCTGCATTGCGCTGTGGCTGAGACTTGAAAGAGGGGGTGGCAGTATCTGTCACTTCCGTATTTTTTCGCTGCCATCCCTGAGAATCGGCCCTGTCAGCCCCTTACTTTCCTTGTGCTTGAGTACTGTCCTGGTGGGAAGGTCTCATTATTTAGGCAGCCATTTTTAGATAATAAGTCCTTCCAGTCATCTTCAGTCATAAACGTAGGAGTGGTGAGGAGTGGACACTTCTGGCAGGCACTGAGGTACTAGGTCTGGTCGTGGCTCCCCCTAGCTGTCAGAGATGATTAAAGCTGGCTCTGTACCGTGTCAAGGTTTTCTGGGGTTCCCTCCATCTGCTGGGTCCCTTCCTCTGCAGATCCCCTGAGGTACAAAGCTTCTCACAGGCTGATTTTTGCCTCTTGCCTTACCTCTTTCTCCTGAGGGCTGCATTGCCCCTTTTGCATAATTTCTTGGGCAAAGTGTAGAGTGACCACCCACCCTGGATTGCCTAGGACTGAGGGGTTTCCCAGGATACGACACTTTTGGCGCTAAAACTGGGACAGTCCTAGGATAACCAGGAGGGTTGGTCACTGTAGCAGGTCCCTTTTAAACAACGCTTCCTCACCACATCTACCCACATCTGGCCTCTGAGAAATAAACATATCTGATCCAATATTACTCCCCAAACTCAGCCTTCTACTGCCATGTGTCACTGCAGCCAGTCTGTTCCTGGAGACTGCTGGCAAGTGGCTTGAGTCTCATTCTAGTCCACTGTGTCCCTTCATGCCAGGGAGCCACACACTAAGCTCCCAGAGTGGCCTCCTAAAAGACCCCAACTTGGCCTGAGGTGAGGAGTTCTCAATTGCTCCATTCGTAATAGGTGTGGGACCCACACCAACTACTCTGTCTGAAGAAAGCCACCCTCCCTTGGGTTTTTCATTTGTCAATCCTTTTGGGACTTTTTCTATGGGTTGGCTAAGGGCCACACACTGGTATTTGTCACTCTTTGCCAGTGCTGTTGAGGCACTGAGGCTTAGGCACCCCACTTTGGAATCTGGGAGTACCTGCCACCCCTTTTTTATTTGTCACAAATTTTTAGGCCTCACATAAAACTGTGACAGAAAGAATTCGAGTTTTAATATGTTTCATAAAGCCATTAATCACAAACAAAAGAAAATTTCAGGGCAAGAGAGGATTATAAAGCATGAAAGTAATTGATTTGATACATAAAAATGTTAACTTTCTCTGTGTCAAAGATTATAAACAAATGTAAAAGTGAGATGACAACCAGGAATATATTTCCAACAAAATAACAAAGAAGACACTAATAAACATAATTAAGTAAAACAATGTACAAATAATCACCTAGAATGGATAGCTCACCACCTTCACCCCCTGCTCCTTTGTCCTAGTCACTCTTTCCAATTCCGTGGCCTAGAAGCAGAGGGATTGAGATTAATGATGCCTCTCTATGCCTCCCTATGATTGTTTTTCCATCAACAATCAGAATCACCCTTTAAAAATGTAAACTAGATGATGTCATGCTCTACCTGAACTTTCTTTATGACTTCCCCTTACATTTAAAGTGAAATCCAAAGTCCTCACATACCGTACCATGGCGTAGAGGGTCCCATGCCATCAGGTGCTCAGCAGGCTGCATTTCTGACCTCACTTATACCCCAGCCCTCTGTGAGAGCAGGGGCTCAGTTTATGGCTCTCCCTCAGCACTTAGAGCTTAGCACAGAGCCAGCTCGCACTAAATTTATGTTGAATGAATGAATTAATGGATGGATGACTACAAGAAAAAAGACTAATGAAATATGAAGTTTTTTTTTTTTGTTTTTTTTTTTAAAGAAAGAATACTGTTCATTGTTGGCTAGTTGATAAGGGCACTCTCGTATACTACTTGAGAAAATATACATTTAGGCGCTGGGTATTGTTTTGGGAAACAATCTGGAAATAAAAATGTAAAATATGTGAAGTTCATACCATTTTAAAATTTAGTACTTTCAAACCTAAAAATTCAGAATATGACATGTCAATTGATTTCAGTAAAAGAAGTTTATTATAGAATTATTAATCATAATGAAAAATTGGAAACAATCTAAATGTCCAACAATAGGGGAAAAGTGGAATACATTTTTATTTGCTCATATGATGAAATATTATGGTTTAATATTGATTAATATTAGCTCATATGATTAAATATTAGCTGATATGATTAATATAGCTCATATGATTAAAATGATTTACAAATTTTTATTTCTGAGTAATTCCTAGGAAAATATGCATGATATAATGCTAAGTAAAAAATCAAAATGCAAAATGTTAGATAGATGATTGTAATTAAACACGTACATATGCATAAATAAAAAATTAGAGCAAGCTTTTCCAATGTTAACGGTGGTTAATTCTGGTTAGTGGGATGACTAGTGATTTAAATGTTCTTTGTTTAAATTTCAAATTTTATTGTTTTTAGAATCAGAAAAGCATATAAAATTTGTTTTAAAAATCATTGTAGTTGACAGAGAAACTACTGCTCAACAAATGCTGGTGGTCTTTCTAGGACTTCTACGTACAGATATGGATCAGTAGATTGATGAACATGTCAAATGTGCAAAAAATTAAATTCATTTATTTGCAAAGCAAGGCAAGAGAACCATATAACAAATTTAAGTTCACTGGTTCCATTGTACTCTACTTTCTGTCATGCTTCTTGATGGTAGAAAATATTTGGTTTGTCAGGTGAAGTCGCCATTTTATGCAGTTTCAAATAGTATATTTTGTTTTATTCCATCTGTTTCTTCTCTGGTTGATGTACATCTCGGGGACGTGGTTCAGGAGCTGGCTGTAGAGACGTGTCATGTCATCCTTGCTGGCCCTAGTCACAGCATCTCACTCTGGCCATTTCCGTATCTGGCCCCTTAGTGACTAGGGTCCTGTTCTGTCAACCATGGGAGAGATGCTGGTCTCACCAAGTGTTCAGGGCAGTGTTTGCAACTGATTTTTGTAACAACTAGCTTTTGTGGAGCACATGACATGTGCAAGGACATTGTTCTGGAACCTGAGGTATTCTAGCTTGTGTGATTCTCATACCAGCTCTGTGAGATCTTAGATACAGACAAGGAAACGGAGACTCAGAGAGACTAAGTACCTTGCCCACAGCCTATAAGTGTCAAGGCCAGAATGTCCACCGACCTTGCCCCTACTCCCAGTTGTCAGGTCCCTTCATGCTGTGACCTTTTTATTTGACCCCAGGTCTCCTTAGGATCCCTTCCTCAAGATCCCAAGAACCCTTGGCTGTTTCTCCACAGGACACTGAAATGGTCAGGCCCTATAAGGTTCTCAGACACCTGCACCCAGATTCCCTAAATACTGGATTGGGAGCTGGCAGTTTTCCCAGGGTCATCACAGGGAAAGAAGAGAGTTTGTCCTGCTGACTTGCATTTTCCAGAGTCTGCCCTCCCGAGAACTTCCAGTAGACTCATTTTCTTACCAGCTGTGTTCCTCCAGCCTCTGGACGAGCTAGCTCCTTTTGAGCTCTGTCCTTTCTCTTCCTTGTCTGATCTTCAAGCTTTAGATCTTCATGTGTGAAAATCTAACTATGGAATATTGGAGAAAACCATTGACAAGCCAGATTATTTAGAGACAAAAAGTCTTGCAGGAAAAAGTCCAAACAACTGTTACCAGTTTGTTGTTTTCCTAGATTGTTCTTTATGGTGAAGAGCTGAAGAGGAAAACAACCACTTGATTACACAGAAGGGACATTTGGTGGTATTTGAAACATTATCCTGCTCCTTACACTCTTTAACCCTGTTGAATCCATGCTAGCCTGGCGGTCCTCAGCTGGGAACATCCCTTCCTGTTGGGTGACGGTCCCTCCTCCCCTTCCCTGTCCTGCCAGCACACACTCAGAGCTATTAGTACCTACGTTCTTCCACTTACTTAGGCATTTGGAAGGCTCTTGGGTTTCAAAGGGTCCTTATTCAAACTCTATCCTGGTGAAAATAAAACCTTAAGCACCCAAAACTGACATCTTAGCTACAATTAGCTTGTGTGTTACAAGTGAGGGTGGGAATAAGAACGAAAAGAGGAAGACATAGCGGCCGGTGAGAGCATTAGCATTTGCCCAGAAGACCCTTTTCTTCCTAATACGAGTGCTTTCCTTGCATAGAGGGAAAGTTGCTGCACGTGCAGAAAATCACTCGTAGTTTAATTTACCTGTGGGAGTCACAATACCGATGATAATTAGTCTCAGTTGATATCTTTCATTTTGTCCACATCTCTAGATTCCAGGTTATGTTTTCCTCACACAGGGAAAATAATCAACACTCCCTTTTGATATCAAAGCATTCAGACTCACATCATTGACTCGTTCAATTTGTGAAACTTAACGCCTCTATTTCTATTTGGAAACTAATACAATAAGTTTGGTTCCCACTCTTCACCACCCAGGGCAATTGGAGTGGCAAGATAAAACACAACAAATGTAGACTACCAGTTTTGGGTTTATCTGGGTCCTTGTTCTGTCTTGTAAGCCTCTCCGAGGGCATGGTAAAGCAAGGAAGAGGAAGCGAATCCAATTAGTCATTCGGGCTCCTTACAAGTATAAGGTCCCTGGGAAAGGCTTGAGGTCATGGGAAAATGCTCTTTGGGCCTCTACTTGCCAGAGGGTCCACTTCCTATTCTGTCCTACTAACTTCAATATCTTGGAAAATCCAGAGCTGCCCACTTCTGGAGTAGTGGCATCCCAGCCTGGTAATGAGACTGCCTTACCAACCCTTTGGTTTTGGCGAATAATCACCTTCCCCTTCTCCCATGTTCACGGCCACAAAGCACCCCCAAACCGCAGCTGAAGGGATTCCCATCCCAAACTAGATTTTTAGCTAATGATCAGAAACCCAGAGAATCCTATTCTAGAATTAAATATATATTTTAAATACACCTCTAATTTTATGATAGAAAAGCTTGAGAACATCCTAAATTGAATAAAAATGAACAGACAAGCAAACAAAACCCATGGATTGTGTTTACAGTAAAAATAAAATAAGTAAATAACCAGAAGAATCACTTTTCACTCAGGTATTTTTATCTTAATAATTTTAATCAAAACAATCTTGCCTAAAATTTGAGTCAACAGATGGTCCACACTCCTAGGAATTTCATTTCTTTCTTGTTTTGAAGGGCTCAATAAAGGGAGGAACAACTTTTCAAGAAATATTATCTTGCCCTGGAGATAAAATTTTAGAGATTGAAAGTTTGTCTAAGTTAATGGTCTTCTTCCTTTTTCCTCCTGTGAATATTGTCATGTACTTGACTCCTTTTTTAAGTTGCTGAAAATAAAAAAAATTACCCTCTTACCATTGGTTCACCTAAAAGCATTTTAATAGAGGCATAAACAAACAAACAAACAAACAAAAACCTCTTTAAAAAAAATTTCTCTCTGATGTCCATGATGTTAAGGTCCTGCCTATCTTAGGTCCTGTCTTTGTTCCGGTCCCTGTGTCCCATCGTCCCCCTCTGACCTCTGCACTGGGAGAAGCATTTAGGGCAACGGTTAAAGATGTCTGCCAGTGAGTCAGAGCTGGTTCACCACAAAGAAGCAAAATAACAACAACAAAAATAAACTAGTAAAAGTTTTATTTGATAAGATATGAGTAGATAGTTCAAAGAAAAAGAAAAATAATGTCTCTGAAGTCACACATGCCCAGACGCTCAGAGCCATTCATAAGGAGAGAAATGCATATTGCTCACTATGCCTTTTTCCACCAGTTCATTGACAAAGATCTAAAAGTCTGATAACACTATGTTAGAGAACATGTGGGAAAACAGATACTTTCAAAATTAGTGATGAAATTTGGTAAAACCTAACCAAATTGCCGATGGATCTAGGTGCTGGCCCGTAAGTCCCACTTCCAGTAAATGTGTCCTATGAATACACACATGCACATGCAAAGTGACAGTTGTAGAAAGTTGTTTATTGTAGACTTGTTTTTAATAGTTTTATTGGAAACAATCTTAAATGTTTATTAATAGATCACTGGTTATATAAATTATTGTATATCTACGTTGGAATATAAGCGGCCTTGAAAAGACTGAGAAAATATGTATGGGTGCATGATGAACTCTAAATATAAGTGAAAAGAGCAAAGTACTGAAGGGCACTGCCTTCTGCATAGAATAGTGGAAGGAGAGGGCTGAGTACATGTACAGCATTTTCTTACAGGCAAAAAATAACTCTGGAAAGACTTACAGGAAACTGATAGCATACGTTGCCCCCACAAAGGGGATCTGAAGGCTGGGGGTAAGGACGGAGTGACAGTTTTCACTATACTTCTATCTATCTATATGCATACACCCACTCATATTCTTTTTTTGTTTGTGTGTTTGAATTTTGAACCACACAAACATATTATCTATTTAAGACAAACTTTTGTTTGTCAGTGGCAAACACTTTTATTTTAAAGAAATTATGAGATGTTTCTACTTTTGCTTCTGATACCAAATGTGTGGTATTTCTCTCAGAACCAACAAATTCTCCAACTGTCCAGCCATCAACTGAGTGCCCTACAATTCGATTCAGTTCTGACACTAACTCCCCAGAGTTAGTGCAAACCCCACAGGGGAAGGGCTCACTCCAAGACTGCCCCCACCTCAGACAACAACTGCAAGTCAGTCCGGGGCCATCCAAATTCTGATGAACCAGCTATAAACCGGGGGTTCTCAGAACTCCCTCCTCAGGTTTGAAAATTTACTAGAACACCTCACAGAACTCAGGAGAACACTTTACATAGGATTAGTGGTTTATTGTAAAGGGTACAACTTAAGAACAGCCAAATGGGAGGGACCCATAAGGCAAGATATGGGAGGAAGCGTGAGTAGAGTTTCCATATCCGCTGGGCTTGCCACCCTCTCTGTACTCCAGTGTGTTTACCAACCTGGAAGCTCTCTAAACCCCACTGTTCAGTTGTTAGGAGTTTAATGGTTTCATTTCGTAGACATGATTGATTAAATAATTGGCCATTGCTGATTAATTCTATCACTGGCTCCGGTTTCCTCCGTAGATCAGGGGGTGGGGTTAAACATTCCAACCCTCTTGTCTGGCTTTTGTCTCTCTATGTACCGGCACCCACTCTCAAGCTGTCTAGGCCCCTCAACGAGCACTCTTCTCATTAGCAGGCAAGAGACACCCTATTGCTCCAGGGAGTCCAAGAGTTTTAGGAGCTATGCTCCAGGCACCAGAGACAAAGACCAAACATATATTTTACTGCATCACAACAACACAATATCACCTTATAGAGGATGTGGAGATCATATTTTCCAAAGATAACTACATCAATATATATCAAACCCCACAAGTACTTCTTACAGTATGATGCTGACACTCCCTTTGGATCTGGATGGGCCTGGGACCATATGGAGGTGACTATTTGAATTTCAAGGTTAAGTCGTAAAAGATGATATAGTTGTTCCAGACTCTCTTCCTCTCTAGGGATGCTTGCCCTTGGGATCCAGCTCTCATAAGGAAGTAAAGTAGCCCCACTGAAAGATTTTGCGAAGCTGTTCCCACCCCAGCCCCACCTGAAGTCCTGCTGACAGCCAGCATTGGCTGCCGGACTTGGGAGTGAGTGAACCAGCCCCTCACGCATGCCATACCCAACCTTCAAGCCTTCACGGTTAGTGCTGACTGGAGCAGAGACAAACTGTCCCCTCCCAGCTCTGCCCCAGCTGCAGATTTATAAGCAAAATCAATGATATATTGTTTTAGGCCACTAAGTTTGGGGATGGTTTGTTGTTACACAGTGATGAATGAATGATTGCAACAGAGGGGAAATTGTTTGAAGTTTTCGAGAAGACCTCTGAGTACTTTCATAAAATAAAGGCAGAGATATGGTTTGGTGTCAGACACAGCTAGAATCAGGTTGGTTGCTTCCATGATTACCGTTCTCTCTATCAGTTTCTCCCTGTGCATTGGTCATTGCTACTCACCTTTTCCTGGGTACCATCTTCTCAGATCATTCTGGCTCCATTTGCATGGTATGCTTTCCCAATTCCCAATTCATAGTTTGGCCCCCTAAGAAGAACTAAGCCTCTTTTCTTAGTTACAGGTTTCCATACACTGTGAACAACTTCAGACCAATCAAATGTTGTGCCTAAGGGGAGGGTCCTATAACGTTTGGCCCCAAGGGGCTCCTTCAGAGAACTGGGGCTATTTTTTGAGAAGGAAAAATTGTAAAAGAAGTATAGTCCTCATTTTTGACTTTGGGAGAACTCTTAGGAAAATAATAAATTGTTTTCAGTGTGAGTTTAAATCTCAGAGAGAATATCAAGCAAAATACACCTCAAGTTTTATGATAGAAATCACTGGTAAATAGGATTAGCTGAACAGGAATTCTTATAATAGTACCATCTTGGATTATTTGTATAAAAGTCATCAAGATTGAGTGATTAAAGAGCCAGCAGGATCCTAATGGTAAATTGAAAGGGAGATTATGCAGAGCCATTTCCTGCAGCGTGGTTTAGTGCTTAAGCTAATTTTGTGGAGTAGCCTTATATTACAGTTGTTAGGGACCTGGACTGTGAGGCCAGGCTGCTCGGCTAAAAGTGGCTCCACCACTAGTAACTTTCTGACATTCAACAAGTCATCTCTCTGTGCCTCAGTTTCCTCCTCTGAACCTTCGCTCTAATAACACTTCCTGCAATACAGGTGAATTTTAATAAATTACATGTAAGTCACTAATAATAGCATCTGGCACAAAATAAGTCCTCAGTGAATGAATAATGACTGTTGTTTTTATATACCAGACACCAGATCTGATATCCTGTAGAATGTATCCTAAATTAAGCCTTTATCACTAGAACTTACAATATGTAAGTTTTTTTACAAGTTTTTTACAAGTAATTTACAAGTTAAATACATACAATGTGAGCAAGTTCTGCCAAAATTCACATGCCAATGGGCAATCACTTCCTACTCTGTCCCTTTGGTCTCTCTCTCCCATTCACATCAGGGAGGGTTAGCAATGTTAGGGATATGGTAGGTTGGCACTCAGGGTCACTTCCAACCTCCTCCATATGTGGTGCTGCCAAGAGTGGTGCAGACTTGCGTACTAAAACCTGTGTTTCCTCAACTCCCACACAGCGGGTGTTGGGTACAAATTCGGATCTCCCATCAGATGCACTTACACAGTCTTGAAGGTGGATATGAGGTGGGTGCAATCTTCCCGTTGCTTTGGGTCATGTAGTGGCAAATGTGGTTGTCAGGACTTGGAGTTTTTCTGGAGCAGACGTGCAGTATCCGTTCACTTGCTCCATGCATGTTGTCAGGCAGCTGCGATGGGGCAGGTGGTGGCTGCAGCCTCCTGCTCACAGCACTGGCAATGGGTTGTGAGGTCAACATGAACTCCTGTAGTTTAAACAAGTTTGTAGAGTATTCTATTTCTGGTAGTCTCATTGCTATACAATATGTTATTTATTCCTCTTGGGCTTTTTGTGAGAACATAAGACAACTGGTGTGAAAGTACTTTGAAAAGCTATAAAAAGAGAATGAATTTTAAAGTCTTATTTTAGAGGGAATCAGATGTTTTTTGAGTAGCTCAAGGTAGAGAAGGTTTCAATGAAATGATAAATGATTGAAATAAATATGCCACATATTATTTTCAACAACCCAGATGAAGGCTTGTTTCACTCTTAAATTATTAATATGCCCATTTAGTACTTTCAAAGTGCTTTGCCATCACTTGATATTTAATCCTCAAAATATCCCTAAGAGATTGTGAAATCTCATTTTACAAGGGAAGAAGTGAAAACAAGGTTTCTCAAAGACTTTCTCTGAGACACCTGTGGCAGACTCAGGTTTCAAAATCAAAGAGAGTAACAGTCCAGTGTGTAGTTGCTTTCCTTGTGTAAGTTTGATATGCAGGGCATAACACAGCCCAAAGAAGGCCTCAGCATTTAAAGTTTCACCTTACGTGCATATGCAAAATAAAATTCAGCTAACCATACAGGAATCCTTACACTTGTGAGTAAAATTCCTTTATGCACAATATCAGAAGAGGGCAAGGAAAAATTATCTTCTACTAGTGATGCACTTAAATATACTTACACACTGCTGTAGTCTGTTTGACAGTTTTGTGTCTCCTCAAAATTCATGTATTGAAACCAAATCAGCAATGAGATGGTATTAGTAGGAGGTGAACAGTCCTCAGACATGGAATTAGTGCCTTATAAAAGAAACCCCAGAGAGCTCTCTAGTCTCTTCCGCCATGAGGATACAGCAGGATGACAGTTTATAAATCCAAAGGAGGTCTCACCAGACACTGATCCTACTGGTGCCTTGATCTTATGCTTTTCAGCCTCCAAAGCTGAGAGAGGTAAGTTTCTGTTGTTTATAAGCCACCTGTCTGCGGTAATTTGTTATAGCAGCCAGAACAGGCTAATACACACAGAGTCTGATCCAATCCTGACATGAAAAAAAGAGGTCAGATTACTTTGTTTTCCCAATGTACATCGTTATAATCAGGAAAAGCGTGGTTCTTATGATACTACATATTGAAAAACAACAAGGGCAAAATAAAGAGAAAGATCTAACTGCCTAAGCAAGAAGTGGTGTCATGCTTTAAAAAAGGAAGCAAAGAATAATTAGTGATCAAAACTTCATTCAGAAGTGTGCTCAGAATCTTCCTCCACCTTCAACCCAAGAAAATGTTCTGACAATTTTCATCAAGTTTTGTTTGATGAAACCCAAACTTGACCTTTAATTAATGGTGTTATTTTCAAGAACAAATTTATGCATCTCAAAGCCTTTAATCCAAATTCTGACTTGGTGAGATTTACATGATAAGAGGTAAAAAGAGGAAAAGAAAAAAAGAGCTCAAACAGATATACAAAAATGCCTTAATTAAGTCTATCTTATTACTATATTTATTTTAAAATCCAGAGACAGATGATGTCGGGATTTTCTATCCCAGCTCTCCTACACCCTAGCTGTGGGACTCTGAACAGTTTACTTCCCTCGGCATTTAATTTCCTCACGTGGTAACTAAACACCATTGGGTGATTATATGAGATGGTCTGGTAACAGTAATGTCAGCTATCATTATTGTCTGTGACATCCATAAGACAGCGAGCACAACTACAAAAGGGGCGCAAAAGATGCATACTAGAAAACTTGGACCCACACTATAAAAGTTGCAGGACCTATCGTACATACATTTTGTAAAACATTAAGGGGCGGACTGTTGAGAAGTGCTGAAGAGTGCAGTTTGGGCCAGTTCTGCCATCCTAAGGGCAGCAATGGTCCGTGGCTATTGACGGGCACCGTGAATTTGAGGAATGAAGGGGGTGGGGCTCAGCAAGACACGGGTCTTGCCGAGCAGAAATCCCATGTAGATGGGCAAACACTCAAAAATGACTGAGGAGTTATTACTTGTCACAACAGGAGCAGATGGCTGCCTAGAAATGCACTCTCCAGAAAGCCTGACTAGAAGGTCTTTGATTGCCCTCTGGATTTCTTGTCGAGGTTTGTGAGCTTACTGGAACAGCACACACCTTGGGAGAATGAGAATTTGGCAAGATGTTTAACATTCTGTCACCTGGTGATTTAAAGGCTGCTGTATGTGTACATTTTATATGTGAACTACCTCTTCTGCAATGGTTTTATACTAACAGGGACAGCAGAGTGAAGTTCCATCTGGCCTGTTTTATATAACAGATATTCCCAGGGTATAGTGGAGTTGAAATGGGTCAAAGATAGGAAAATGAAGCCAGGGAAAGCAAATACTTAAAACTGGAAGAATTAAACTGGGCAAACTCTAGAAAAAAGTGTGCGTAGAACACAAGTGTCAGGCCAATCCTGGATTCTAGGTATTATTATTACTGTCAGGGGCACCCAGCCCAGGACAGGGCACCAGGGGTCCTCAGTGTCTCAGCAGCACCTTTGAGGCGTCCTGTCTGCCTCCCACGTTCTGCCTCGCCTGAGTAAGCTGGGCCAGGAGGACAAATAAGATGAAAGAAGGGTGAGGAAGAGATGACATGAGGGAACAAGAGAGATCTGGTGAGGAATATTGAAGGAGTGTGCGGAAATTAAGGACAGGGAAGGAGAAAGAAGAAAATGAGATGAAATATGAGGAAGAAAGAAAAGAAAGCGTGAGAACGCGACAAGCATGGAATCACAAAGACGGTACTGGGAGCTGGGATTGGAGAGCTGAACTAGAACTGGACACGTGAAGGGGCACAGGGGATGCTGTGTGCAGAGGAGATTCCTGAGAATACGGGAGGTAGGAGGGAAAAGAAACTGAGGCATAACAAAATACTATTTGTTACCCCAGAGGTCTGGATACTAATTGATCATCTTTATGTCTATTGTGTCATGCTCTTAGTAATGCTGTGGGCAGGACCATATCCAATATTGTTTCAAAACAATGGCACCTTTTGATGAGGCAGGTGTTGCAGGGAGGAGGACTCAGATGGATGATGAAGGAGGAGACAAGGCCAGTCCTGCAGGACACTGCGGAGAGAGGCCGATGCTGCACCCTTGGGCCTGGAAGCATTGCAATGCCTGAGAAGGAGCAGGATGTTTACACGTGCCTGCCTTGCCCTGGGAGAAAACTCTCAGCGATGTTCCATGGACACTAAAAACAGAGAGAGAGACCTGGATTTGTAGTATTTACAAACTGGGGACAGAGCTTTCAGCTGGGGATAGTGTTCCAGTGGCACAAGAATTGCCTGCTTTGTTTTCTAAATTTTGTTAGAGTGAGTCTGGTGCCATGATTCTCAGGTGTCCTGTTAATTTGGTACAGCAGAACGCATGCGTAGTTTGTGGTTCTGTGAATTCAACTTTGTAGTGGCTGAAGAAACCTCAGTCATTCTAGTGCTTCAAAGATGGCCCAGAACATCGTAGCTGCTGAAGAAAACCTGTCCTCATCAGTGTGAGACCAATCCAACAAAATCAGAAAGCAGAGACAGAAAAAATTTGAATTTAGTTTCCAAGGGGGAGGGAAATTTGATTTAGAATTTTAGTGCTTTCTCTCATAATTTAATAATCAAATGATTAATATTCAAATTTGGGGTGTTTGAGTGTTGTTTTTATGGTGTATTTGTTGAGTATTGTTATGCTGGCATATGGGGCTGGTTTACTTTTTTTTTCAGTTGGTTGCATGTCGATCAACACAATTTACACACAAAATAAATTGCATAGGAGTAAGTTTTCATCCTTTAGTGTGGGTGGAGTTAAGGCAACTTTAATGAGTTCTTATCCCTCCTCACAGTGTTTTAAAGGCAACAGATAGACCTCTCCACACACTGGTCCCAGGAGGATACAAAGGAATCGTTCTACTGAACACGGGAGCAGCACTGCTCCGACACAATGCTGGTGTCCTCTCAGGAGCGGGGCGCTGCCACCGGCTGACAACAGGATTGGCAATTAAGTCCAACAGGTTTAAAGCACAAGCACCTGGGGAGAGTTAATGAGGGAAGCTGCTCCTCCCTACATTTCCACAGTGGTCCAAGCGGGAGGAAACTTTTACCTACACTTCTGACTTCTTTTTTCTTTTTGAAATGCAATGAGGAAGTTTCTGTCTCACTCTCAATCCCTTGGAACAGGAATGTTCAGTTGGTGACCCAGGCATCACATTGTTTGGGCCACACCTCACCTGCGATGAGTTTCTTGGGCTCAGAAGCAGAGAAGGTTGAAACTTTTCTCTCTTCATTTGATCATCGCAGTCAAAGTGAGCCCAGAAAGTTGTGGGGTAGATGGAGCCCTAACATTATGTCTTTCTTTTTCCTGCTGTGTCTCTGCAGGACAACTGACTTCTTTTTTAAATTAAATTTATTGGGGTAACATTAGATAATAACATTATATAAGTTTCAGGTGTACAACTTTATAATACAACATCTATATACTCCATTGTGTGTTTACCACCCAAATATTTTACCTCCTTCCATGACCATATATTTAATCCCTTTTACCCTCTTTGTCCTCCCCCTGCTTCCCCTCTGGTAGGCACCATTGTGTTATCTATATCTATGAGTTTGTTTGGTTGTTTGTTTTATTAGTTCATTTGTTGCTTTTGGTTTTATATTCCACATATGAGTGAAATCATATGGCTCTTGTCCTTTTCCATCTGACTTATTTCACTTCGCATGGTACTCTCAAGATCCATGTATATTGTAGCACACGGCAATATTTTATCTTTCTTTTATGGCTAAGTTTCCATTTTACCACATCTTCTTTATCTAATCATCTATCAAAGGACACTTCGATTGTTTCCATGACTTTTTGTTTTGTTCTGTTTTTAGTTTTTTAAAGATTTTTATTAAAATATAGCTAACATACAATATTATATTAATTTCAGGTGTACACCATTAGTTTCAAGTATTCAGCATTTATATACCTAAAGAAGTAATCATGATGATAAGTCCAGCAACCGTCTGACACCATACTATGCTACCACAGTAGTATTGACTATATACCCCGTGCTGTACATTACATCCCCATGACTTCTTTGTTTTATACCTGGAAATTTGGACCTCTTATTCCCCTTCATCTCTGCCCCCTTTTAAATTTTTTTAAAAATTACAGTTGATATTCAATATTATTTTACATTCATTTCAGGTGTACAACATAGTGGTTAGATATTTATATAATTTATGAAGGTAGTAACTACCTTTCACTATACAGTTATTAACACGTCATTGATTATTTTCCATGTACTTTGCTTTACATCCCCATCACTATTTTGTAACTACCAGTTTGTACTTCTTAATCCCTTCACCATTTGCACTCTGATCCCCCAATCCCTTCCCATCTATCACCCCAACAAACCTAGGACCCATCTGACACCATACATAGTTATTACAATATTATTGACAATATTCCTTATGCTATATCCTACATCTCCATGACCACTTTGTAACAACCAATTTGTACTTCTTAATCCCTTCCAATTTTTCATTCAGCCTCCAACCCACCTCCAGTCTGGCAACCATCAAAATGTTCTCTGTATCTATGCATCTGTTTCTGTTTTGTTTGTTAATTTGTTCTTTGATTCCACGTGTAAGTGAAATCACATCGCGTGCATCTTTCTCCATCTCATATATGAGTACTCCACTCAGCACAACACCCTCCAGGACCATCCATGACACTGCAGATGTCAAGAACTCATTCCCTTCCATGGCCGAGCAATATTCCATTGTATATATGTACCACCTCCTCTTTATCCATTCATCCACCAATGGACACCCAGGCTGCCTCCACATCTTGGCCATTGTAAACAGTGCTGCAATGAACATATGGAAGCACACATCTCCTTGATGTAGTGTTTTGGGTTTTTTTTGATAAATACCCTGAAGTGGGATTCTGGGTCCTTCATTGTCTCTTCTTATAGCCTTTGTTTGAAGTCTATTTAGTCTGGTATAAGTATTGCTACCCCAAATTTTTTATTTTTTTATTTCCATTTTAATGAACCATCTTTTTTCATCTCTTTACTTTCTGTATTTCAACCTGAAGTGAGTCTCTTGTAGATAGCATATGTAAGGTTTTGTTTTTCTTATCCACTTAACACTCCTATGTCTTTTGAGTGAAACATTTAATCCATTTACATTGAAAGTAACTGTTAATAGATATGTAGCTATTGCCATCTTATTATTCACATTTTTGATTTTTTTTTCATCTTAAAGAAGTCCCTATAAGATTCCTTGTAATACTGGTTTTGTGGTGATAAACTCCTTTAGCTTTTTCTTGTCTATGAAGTTCTTTATCTCTCCTTTGATTTTAAATGATAACTTTGCTGGGTAGAGTAATCTTGGTTGTGGGTATTTACTTTTCATCACATTGAATATTTCATGACAATCCCTTCTGGCTTGCAAAGTTTCTGTTGAGAAATCATCTGACAATTTTATGGGAACTCCCTTATAGGTTCCTAGTTGTCTTTCTTTGCTGCTTTTAGGATTCTCTCTTTGTCTTTAACCTTTGCCATTTTAATTGTAATGTGTCTATGTTTGGCTTGTTTGAGTTCATCTTGTTTGGAACTCTCTGTGCTTCCTGGACTTGTATGTCTATTTTCTTCACCAGGCTAAGAAAATTTTCAGTCATTATTTCTTCAAATATGTTCTCAAACTTTTGCTTTCTCTCTCTTCTGGTACCCCTATCATGCGAATTTTGTTACAGTTGATGTTGTCCCAGTGGTCTCTTAAACTCTCCTCATTTTTTTTCAGATTCTGTTTTCTTTTTGCTGTTCTGATTGGGTATTTTCTGCTATCTTGTTTTCCAAATTGCTGATTCAATCCTCTGCTTCTTCTAGGCTGCTGGTGATTCCTTGTAGTGTATTCTTCATTTCAGTTACTGTATTCTTCACTTCTGACTGTTTTTTTTTTTTAGTGGCTTCTATGTCCTTTTTCATGCTTGCTATCTATTTGTTAAGCTCTCACTAATTTTCTTGAGCATCCTTACAACCACTGTTTTGAACTCTGTCTGGTAAGTTTCTTACCTGCATTTTGTTAATCTTTTTTTCTGGATTTTTCTCCCGTTCTTTCATTTGGGACACATTTCTTTGTTTCCTCATTTTGGCTGCCTCTCTGTGCTTCTTTCTATGTATGAGATAGATCTGCTATGTCTCTCAGTCTTTGCTGGGTGGCCTTATGTAGTAGGTGCCCTGTGGGGCCCTGGCACAGTCTCCCTGGTTACCTGCTCCGGGTGCTGCAGGAATGTCCCTTGTGTGGGTTGTGTGCGCCCTCCTGTTATCGTTAAACCTTGACTGATTAGTACATCAATGGGTGGGACTGACCCTCAGGCTGACTGGCTGTGGGATTTGGCCATGTTCACAGCTTAGAAGCTGCTGTGTGAGGGGCTTACCCCACTGAGTGAGATTCAGCCCAGTGTTGTTGAGACCACCCTTTATATGTTGCTTGGGGGGCTAATTGGGTGGTGTTCTGCTGTGATCTGCAGCCAAACTTCAAGTAAGTTTGTTCTGGGGCCTCTTGTGAAGGCTGCAGTGCAGGCCCATGTCATCCACTCCCTGTGAGGGTCAGGGGACTGCCTGGTAGGAACTAGAAAGTGATCCACAGTTGTTCTCTGCCTGTGCTAAACCTGGAGGCTCGTGGGAGAGGCCATGCTTCAAATCAGGGACATCTGTCACCAGTACTGGGCTTGGGGTATCTCCATAAAAATTCAGGATACCCCGAGGCCTGTTGCCACCTGTCAACTCCCTTAAGGTTCAGCCCTGATAGAGCCTCATGCGGTACATGAGTTAGGTTAGGCAGAGTCTCAGGGAGTCACTAGAGTGGGAAGAGTTGTTAACTAAGTTAATGTAAATTCTGGGTTGGTGCCAGTGCTGAGCCTGGAGCTAGTCAACAAAAGTCTCAGAGGGCACCAAGGCCAGTAGCTGCTGGATTAGGGGGCCTTCCATAATCTGATAGTTTTCCAAGAAAGAATGAAATGTAAAAGGGTGTGGCTGTTCACAGAGAAAGTTCCTTTAGTATTGGGTGAGGCAGGGTCTCAGTGAATCAGTTGAGTGGAACAGCAGAGCTCACCAGACCAATCAGATTCAGATTTGGCCATCATGGGGGTGGGCTCAACACAAGAAAGATGGCTCCTACCTGCTGGCTGCACAAAAGGAGGACTTCACATAGGGAAAATGCTGACTGTTCTCCAGTCCTCCTGAAACCACACACCTAAGTCTATCCCCAAACCCCGTATGTCTCTGAGGCCCACTGAGTCACCACCGTTCCTCCTCTGGAGCCCGAGGTGAGTGCCTGCATGTGAGAGTCTGTGCACAGGCCATTTAAGAGGACGTCTGTGTTTCTTGCAGTCTTCCATCCCATCCGGATGGTTAGAATCCCCACTGTTTTTCACAGCCAGATGTTGTGAGGGCTCCTCTTCCTGGCACCAGTAATCTGAGCTGGGGAGCCTGGTGTGGAGGGCTGGAGTCCCTCGTTCCTCCAGGAGGAACCTCCCTGGCTGAGATATCCTTCCTGATTCTCAATGGCCACACAGATGTTTGGGGCCTGTTCTGCATCTCCACCCCACCTACTAGTCTCGATGTGGCTTCTTTTTATTTTTAGTCATAGGACTTCTGCTGCGCTAGATTTCAGGTGGTTCTCCAGGTTGATTGTTCTATAATTTAGTTGTAATTTTAATATGTTCATGGAAAGACGCAGGCACAGTGTTTATCTTCTCCACCGTCTTGACTCTTTCACTGGTTGTTTCCATGTCTTGACTATTGTGAATAATGCTGCAATTAACATAGGAGTGCATAGATCTTTATGAATACGTGTTCTCAATTTTTTTCAGGTATATACCTAGAAGACGGATTGCTGGGTCATATGGGAACTCTATTCTTAACTTTTTGAGAAACTTCTATACTGTTTTCCATAGTGGCTGTACCAATTTATATTTCCACCAGCAGTGGATGAGAGTTCCCTTTTCTCCACATCCTCTCCCACACTTGTTATGTCTTGTCTTATTGACATTAACCCTTCTAACAGGTGTGAGGTGGCATATCATTGTGTCCTGACTTGCATTTCCCTTATAACTAGTGAATTTGAGAATCTTTTCATATATATGTTGGTTATCTGTATGTCTTCCTTGGAAGTGCCTATTCAGGACCTCTGCCTGTTTTTTAATTGGATTTTTTTTGTGTATGTTATTGAATTATATGAGTTCTTTACACATTTTGGATATTTGCCTCTTATTGGAGGTATCATTTGAAAACATATTTTCCCATTCAGTTTGTTGTCTTTTTGTTTTGTTGATGGTTTATTTTGCTGTGCTAAAGCCAAAAGTTTGATATGTTCTATTCATTTATTTATGCTTTTACTTCTCTTGCCTTTGGGGTCAAGTTCTCAAAAAATCCTCTGAGACAAAGTCCATAAGTTTAGTACCTATGTTTTCTTCTTTATATTTTATTGTTTCAGGTCTTATATTCAAGTCTTTGATCCATTTTGAGATAATTTTTATGTATGGTGTCACATAACAGTCTAGTTTCATTCTTTTCCATGTGGCTTTCCAGTTTTCCCAACACCATTTATCGAAGAGGCTATCCTCTCTCCATTGTATTTAACTCCTTTGTTGAAAATTAATTGTCTGTATATGGGTGGGTTTATTTCTGGGCTCTCAATTCTGTTCCGTTGTTCCATGTGTCTTTTGTTCTGCCAATATTATACTCTTTTGATTATTGTAGCTTTGTAGTATAATTGAAGTCAGAGAATGTGATACTTCCCCAGCTTTGGTCTTTTTATCAGGATTGCTTTGGTTGTTTGGGTTCTTTTGAGGTTCCATACAAATTTGAGGATTTCTTTTTTTCTATTTCTGTGAAAAAGGCCATTGGGATTTTGATGGGGATGCATTCAATCTGTATATTGCTTTAGGTAATATGGACATTTTAACTATGTTGACTCTTCCAATCCATGAGCACAGAATACCTTTCCATTTCTTTGTGTCTTCAATTTCTTCCCACAGTGCCTTGCAGTTTTCAGTGTATAGGTCCTTTACTTCCTTTGTTAAGTTTATTCCTAAGTATTTCCTCATTTTTGTTGCAATTATAAATGGGATTGTTTTCTTCATTTCTTTTTCTGATATTTTATTGTTAGCATATAGGAATGCAATGAATTTTTGTATATTGATTTTGTATTCTCCAACTTTATTGTGCATTTGTTTATTATTTATAATAGTCATTTGGTGGAGTCTTTGGGGTTTTCTATATATAAAATCATGTTATCTGAAAATAATGACAGTTTTACTTCTTTATTTCCAATTTGGTTGCCTTTTATTTCTTTTTCTTGCCTCATTGTTCTGGTTAGGACTTCCAGTACTACATTGAATAACAGTGGAAGATTGCATCCTTGTCTTGTTCCTGATCTTAATGGAAAAGCTTTCAGTTTTTCGTCATTGAGTACAATATTAGCTGAATGTTTGTCATGTATTACCTTTAATATGTTGAGGTACTTTCCTTTTTTACCCATTTTATTGAGTGTTTTAATCATAAATGGATGTTGTGTCTTGTCAAATGCTTTTTCTTCATTTATTGATGTGATCATATGATTTTTATCCTTTATTTTGTTAATGTGGTTTATCACATTGCTTGATTTGCATATGTTGAACCATCCTTGTGTCTGTGGAATTAACTCCACTTGATTGTGATATGTTATCTTTTTAATGTATTGTGTTCAATTTGCTAGTATTTTGTTTACGATTTTTGCATCTATGTTAACGAGAGATATTAGCCTGTAATTTTCTTTTTTTCTGTGTTATCCCTGCCTGGTTTGGATGTCAGGGTAATGTTGGCCTTATAAAATGAGTTAGGAAGTATTCCTTCCTCTTCAATATCTTGGAAGAGTTTGAATAGGACAGTTATTAGATCTTCTTTGACTGTTTGGTAGAATTCACCAGTGAAGCCATTTGGTCCTGGACTTTTGTTTTTTGGGAGTTTTTTTTTATTACTGTCAAATTCCTTACTAGTGATATGTTTATTTAGGATATTCAATACTTCATGGTTCAGTCTAGGAAGGTTATATATTTCTAAGAATTTTTCCATTTCTTTTAGGTTATAGAATTTAATAGCATATAGCCTTTCATAGTATTCTTGTATAATCCTTTGTATTTCTGTGGTGTCCGTTGTAACTTCTCTTTCATTTGTCAATTTTATTTATTTTTTCAAAGATCCAGCTCATTGTTTCATTATTTTTTTTTGTATTGTCTTTCTGTTTTCTATTTCATTTATTTCTGCCATAATTTTTATTATTTGTTTTCTTCTACTAACTTTGGGCTTTGTTTTTCTTTTTCTAGTTCCTTAAGGTGTAATGTTAGTTTGTTTATCTAATAGTTTTCTTGTTTTTTGAGGTAGGCTTGTAATACTATAAACTTCCCTCTTAGTACCGCTTTTGCTGTATCCCCAAAATTTTGGTATATTGTATTGTCATTTTCATTTGTCTCCATGTGTCTTTTGATCTCTTCTTTTATTTTTATTTTTATTTGACCCAATAGTTGTTCAATAGCATGATGTTTAATCTCCACATATTTTTTCCCCCAGCTTTCTTATTGTAGTTAATTTCCAGTTTCATCCTGTTGTGGTCAGAAAATACACTTGGTGTTATTTCATCATCTTAAAATCATTGAGACTAATTTCATGCCCTAATATCATATGGTGTATCCTTTAGAATGTGCCATGTGCACTTAAGAATAATGTATATGTATGTTCTCTCGTTTTGGGATGGAATGGTCTATAAATATCAATTATGTTTATTTGGTCTAATGCATCATTTAAGGTCAATATTTCCTTATTGACTTTCTGTTTGGATGATTTATCCATTGCTGTCAATGGGGTCTTCAGGTCCCCTACTATAATTGTGTTTTTGTAAGTTTCTCCCTTTAGGTCTGTTAGTTATTGCTTTATCTATTTTGGTGCTCCCAGGTTACGTATATATAGGAGGTCTGACAATTAAGTTAGCCAACTTGCCACTGTGTGCTTACATTGGCAGCACTGTACAAACAATTCAGTAAGGTTTCTTAACCTTGGTATATCCATGTCTCACAGCTGTGTTTGTGTATTGATGTGTGGCAGTATCTTGCTGAGTGGTGTTCATTATTATTGTTGCGTGTTTTTGTGTGATATTGCAAGAATGTCTGAGCTTGAATTAGAGCGATGAATAAACATTAAATTTCTTGTTAAGCTTGGCAGGGGTGGAAGTTCTCCTGGGTCTCCTGGGTCCCCCCTGTGGTGGGATGTGGCTGGCAATGAGGCTCAGGGCCTCTGAGTTCCCTCCACTCCACTTTGTACTCAGAGGTTGTGAGCTGTACTCTGCTATCCAAGGCATCTCCACTGCCTTTATTGGACTCTGTGTTATGGGTGGCGGAGAGGTAGGGTTGGGGGAGGTGGCTTTGTGAGTCTGTGGCTTTGCCTTCTTGGTAGTGATAGTGGCTTTTAGCTCATGGCTGCCATACTGCAATGCTGCATCTCTACCCCTGTCATCCTGTTTAGCTACAATGGGCGCCAAGTTGGAATGTTGCTTCTGCCCTTCTGGCCCTCCAGGCTGCCATGTGGGGGCTTCAGCTCAATTCCTTACCCCTATCAGTTCAGCTGGGGTCATGACAGGTACCAGAATGCATCAGTGTCCCCTATCTCTGTCCTTCACCCCATCCTGTATTCCCTGCTCATTTAGATACACCCACCTTCAGATGTCTCAATGCATGGATCTCTCAGACATGTTCGTGTTGAGCAGGGAATCCTTTATTGAATAATATTTGTCTGACTTGTAACTTTAAGGGGAGAAATCAAGGGAACTTCTCACTCTGTCATGATGCTGATGTCACTTGGAGACCTCCCTTCTTAAAACATACTGAGTTCATGGATGTGAACTGGATCTGCTCTGTAGATCAAGTCTTACCCCAGGAGGTGTTTCTCTGAGTGTGGTCTCCTGAGCAGCCCAGTAAGTTTGGGGTGAGGTGGGAGGCCTGTGGCCACATTCTCAAACAAAGTTCACCAAAAACCTGATATCTTGGGTGTGACTATGTTCCTTTTCAGCTATTTGATTAAAACAGTAGAAGGAGGAGCTCTGAGGTTAAGCTGCAGAATCTCTTACAGAACAATTCCATTTTTTACGTGGAGATAAATCTAGCTATCACAGTAGATTTTGGTGGAATCCAGTACTGTTTCAATATTAAATTGCTGACAACCAAGTGATTCTGCTTTAGCAAATTTTCCAAATTCAGTATTTCTCAAGATTACAGTGCTTTAACAGACAAGGCTTAAGTAAATTCAAAGTAAAGTTAGAAAGACACTTTTGTTTTACAAAAAAGTTTATCATTTAAAAACTGTTATATGCTTACAGTCCCTCAAGTTTGAACCCCAAATTTACTGAAGAAAAACTATTCTTTTAGCAAAGATACTAAGAGTGAATAAATATTCCTAAATATCTATCTTTTTACTAATTTTGTTTAGGAATCTAGGAATCTGGAAGAGCCTTTCCAACAGCTACTATAACACAGTGTTACAGCTTTAATTGAGATTTATTGAGGTCCTGATAATATTTGAGTACCAATTCTTTCCCCCACCTACTGTCTTAATCTATCTGGGCTGTTATAACAAAACTGCTGTAAACTGGGTGGCTTAAACATTTATTTCTTACAGTTCTGGAGACTGGGAAGTTCAAAATCAAGGTGCCAGCAGATTTGATGTCTGGTGAGGACCCACTTTCTGGTGCATAGATGGCCATCTTTTAGCTGTGTCCTCACATGGTAGAAAGGGTGAAAGAGCTCTCTGGGCTCTTTTAAAAAGGCACCAATCCCATTCATAAGGGCTCTACTTCATGACCTGATGACCTCCCAAAGTCCCCGCCTCCAGTGATCACACATTGGGGGTTAGGTTTCCATATAGGAATTTGGGGATCACAAGCATTCAGTTAGAGCTTAGAAATGAGAATGGATTATTTAGATGCATGGATCTTCTAACTGAATAATATAATTGTTATTGTTTGCACATCCACATTTAGCCTAGGTAACAAAGAAATGTTCTTGGATCTATATATGGTATAACAACATTTAAAAAAAAAAAGCCATTGTAAGCTCTATCTTGCTTACTGTTACTGAATTTGTTATTTTTTCCACAGTAATCCAGGGCATTTTTTACAGAATAAAATCACATTGTCCTCTGACAGCCTTTAAAATTTTCTAGTCTGAATTAAAATGAGTAAGTAACCACCTCTTGTTGATTTAAAGTTAGTTTTGAGGAATGCCTCGGGGGGCTGTGTAGTGTACGTTTGTAGATGCACACACTAAGTTACATAGTCTTCCAAGAGTCTAAGGGTAGTGTTAAACCATTAATTTAAAAGTTAAATTTTACGTATGACATAAACATCAGAAAAAGACATTTCAAAGCAAATTGAATTTCCTCTCCACAGGTGATATGGGGTTTTCACTGGGCTGGCCATGGGCATGAGTTACCTTCTTATCTAAGAGACACATATTGTTTGTCATGAATTATTATTTAACTTAGTTCCCTCAGTGTAAATAAGCTTCATTGTAGGTGCTGCTTAAGGAATGTTTTGAGCATACCTGTAAATTAAGTTGTTAACGTTTCAAAGTGCACAGACCCTATAAAGGTATGTATACAATGGGAAATGGATTAGGCGACAATAAGGCTTAAAAATTTGTGTCTGAAGAATGGTATTTCCTAGTCTGTGCAAAATTCCTCACTTGGGATTCCTGGGATCACTTCCTAAATAAATCTTCTGCACCTGAGTCCTCATCTCTGGCTCTGTTTTTGAGGGACACACATCGAGACTTCCTCCACCAAAAGCTGCCTCAAAGGCTGGGATTTGAATCATTTTAGGAGGGACTGAGAGGCATTTCTGTCAAAATCTGCTGGACATTTCCATAGTTCATTTCAGAAAACTATTTCCAAGCTTATTCCTTGTCAGGAACTCTGACTTTTCTATTCTGTGTCCCTTTCTCTCACTGGAGAAAAAGATAGAGGTTAGGGAGGGTGAGGGGGCATGGTGCCTTTCTTTGTTAGTAATTCATGTAAACTTTTTATGATTTATCAGAGAAGTGATAGAGAAAAATATATTTTACTTAATGAGGTCAGAGTTATTAGTTTGCAAGACATGGAAATTATATCTTAGGAAGAATGTGAATTTATCATATGGACACTTAATAGGAGATCAAAGAAACGAATGTTCTCAGGTCTTCGATTACAGAAGTTTGCATTAAAACAAGCTGCAGCTTGAAGTGGCAGTTGTCCTTCTCATCCTTCCTGTTTGGCTCCAAAGCTCATACTTCTTTTCATCTTTGAAGACTCCATTCTGGGTTAGGGGCTATTCCAGCTATTGTGGCCAGCCAGAACTTACCCTGGCTTGTGAAGCGCCTACAGAATTTGAACAAAATAAAAAGCCAATGAGTGAAAATTTTCTTACGACTGACTCTTCAATATACTCAAGACAGAAGAGGGAACCAATGGACAGTAAATTATTTCTTAACTTTAAAAATAATTAAGATAGAATTGACATGTGACTTATTATTTTTTGAAGAGATGCCTTCTACAAAATAAAATGGTGATGTGCTGTGGAGGGAAGGCTGGGGACAAAGGGAGAGAAGAGCTGAATTAGGAATCAAGAGACATCTATCTGTGACTCTCCTCACTCCCCAAGCTTTAGCTGTGAGGCCATCGCTCTTTTGTGGCATGAGGATGACATGACTAGTGCCAGATTTGCCTTCCTCCAGGTCTGTACAGCTGGGGACTCTTCAATGAAGAGATACTGAATAAAAAGTGGGATCCAGCATGTGTTTGTGGGGCACGGCTTGCAAATGACATCCGATGCAAATGGAAGAGGATCACCCTCCTCCTTGGTCATCACTGGGTGGGTGGGGACCTTCTTTTATGCTCCTGGGCATCAAAGATCAACAATCCAGAGATAAGACCTCACCTGGGAAAACTATGAGGTCTGTAGCCGGTTTCCCTCCTCAGAACATGGCTGGAACGCACCCCGTGTGATAGAAGAAGGAAGAGACCTTCATTCAAGCACACATGTTTCTGTGCATGAGTTATTTAATAAAATTATACAAATTCTTTCAGTTCCACTAGTTTGTGGTGACCTTTATTTAACCTTGCGACTGTAATGAAAAGCAGTGGAAAGAACATGAACTTTGAGGTTATATCTTGGGCTCATGGTGCTGGGTCCGAGAGATCCAGACTTTGCAGAGGCTAAAGAAAAACCAGGTATAGGTCAGTGAATTTCTGTGGGACTTAATGTTGTCCAAGTATTTATTATGGAATTGAACTTCCCTGTGAAATTTTTGAACTCTCATTTCTCTGTGAGAATCTACTAGTGAGAGGGGTTTATATTGCTCAAATTAGGGACATTTTTATATTTATATATTTATATATATATATATATATATATATATATATTAATTATTTTATATTAATTCTAACATGATTTTTGTGGGTAGGGGAAGCTAAGATGTGCTAAGAGATAAACTGAGGCACATTAAAATTTTCTAGAACTCATCCATTTAAACTGGGGCAGCACCAAACTGGAAGTGGTTAGGAGCATTCCACGGACAGGAACTAGGAGAGAAGCTTTTATAGATGCGGAAGCAATGAAAAGAAATTATTTGATTGGCTATAGCTTAAGTGGTTGCCTTATTTAGGAAAGCTTAATTGGCTCTTTGGAGTTGGCTGTTGTAAAGTTTCACTTTCTCAGATTTGAGCCATTGACCTTGGCTTGGGTTTGGCTAGCTTGCATATGCTACCAAGGCATTAGAGCCACCCAGGATAATGGCTGCCTCCTTTAACGACTGTCCCAGATGGGTTAATGGCAAGTTTTAAAATAGAATGGGGGAGGGAGAGGAGTTTTTTTGTTTAGTGCATTTTGTGGCCCTCAAGTAAACTTAGTTATAGTCCTGTCCTGGCCCATTTCAGAAGTTTTGGGGAACAAAATATGAAAGTCTCATCTCACCTATCTCAGAGAAGAATAAATATCAGGAAAGAGGCCAACTGAATGAGGTAATGGAATTTTCCTCTAATCCAGGCCCTGGGTTGACTTAAGTATTTTCTGTTAAGTAAGCCCAATGGCTAAGACAGAACTAAAAGTGGGCAGGGTGGGGCTCCAGGGAGCAGGGAAGGGGAACTCTCAGCATCTCTCCTCACCCTAGAAAGTTTGCCTTTTCCATCTTCTGAGCCTGCAATCTCCACTGTCCTCTACAAGACCAAGGAGCTCTCAAACAATTGGTTAGATACTGAAACACCATCTATGGGTTCTAATTGGTCACATTCACCAGTGGGTGGGATTCCTGTGCTATACAAGGTTACCTGGCCTGGAAGGCTCCTCTCTTCAAGTTTTTCTTTCCATGGGGCTGAAGGGAAACTGAGACAGGGCAATCCCATTGCAATAGGCTGGATCATCCTGGTTTGCTCTTTACATTTTATCACCTGCATGTTGCATCTTGCAGCAAGAACCTTTGACTCAGTGACCAGCAGGTGTTAAGACTGGGATTAAGGAACAATCAATTCTTCCTTGATCCTTATGCCTACATTGTGGGTTCCAGACCAACTTCATCAGAGAACCTAGCATTAAGTGTTATGGTCACCAGCTCATTAAACAGTGCCTTCATTTTTAATTGATATTCTTCCTTGGTTGATATCTTTTCAGACTCTCATAAAGACCGGTTCTTATTGACAGTGCAGGATTTGGGAAATTTGGGAACCTTAGCTATTAGGGTGACCAACTGTCCTGGTTTGACTTGACTGAGGCGTTTCCTGGGATCCAGGACGTTGAGTGCTAAAACCTGGGAAGTCCCTGACAAGCCACGATGCATTGATCACCCTAGCTGAAGTGCGTCTTAAGGCCATTAAACTCCACACGGGACTTGAATTTCTACTATCTCTGCATCCCTGGCTATGTTACTAGTTCTCTTTGAACCTGAAATCCCTCATCTGTAGAAAGGTTTTTATGAATATTTAATGAGACTAAATTAAATTTCCTAGCATATTTCCTGGTCCTTAGCAGATAGTTTTATTAGTACAGCAGAACATGAAATGATATTCTGAGAAGAAAACACAAACTAGAAGGAATTGGAATACTTTTCTGGGTAAAAGAATTGCAGAAGTTTCATGAACCCCTTTTTCTTCTCAGCTTTCCATCTTAACCTTAAGCAATACAGGGGCGGGGCAATGGAACGTATTCCACTCCTGGAACAAACCAGGGGCCACAGATTCAAATAGCTATAGGAGGCCACACAAGGAATGTGAATGACTGACACAGGATGAATGAGACATGTAACAGAGAAGGCAACCACGTAGCCCTAACAGATTGTGGACACATGGCAAGAAAGACTCAGTGTGCCAAGTCTTACCAGTTTTTTCTAGAGAAGCCAGTGTATAATTTTTTTATAAAGGATATGCTTATTTGAATATGCTGACATCAAATTTAGGACTTTTAAAACAATGTATGAATCAATCAAGACATTTCATGGGCCTTTAATCCTCTCACTGAATTGCTTGTTTGCACAGAAGAGTGAAACTGGATGTCATAATAAGACAACCAAAGAAAGTTTATTCTACACAGATGGAGTAATCATCCTTATTAAAAGGAACCAAAGTAATTAAATGATGACCAAAAATAAAAGGACATTGTCAGGTTTGGAATTTGGGTTATCTTGTAAATCTAACAAGTCTAAACCTGTGGGGTTGCAAAATTATAAAGGTAGACGCTGGTACTTTCATGAAGTGCTTGCAAGCATTAGCTGACAGATTTCAAAACAGTTTGAATATTAGTCAGCACAGATCTGCCTGCCAAAAAGGGCGGTGATAAAAGAACATCTGCAGCCCACACAAATACCCCCTGTTGAGTTAAAACCAGAGAGGAAATCAGCTCCAAAAGTTGCAGAAGGCAAAGAAGCTGATACAGCAGAGTTTTACATGAAACAGTTCAAGACTTTCTCCATGGGTGAAACTGCATTCAAAGAGCCAGCAGCTCCTGATACATTTCATGCTTGACCCCTAGCTTTTGGTGACAAGACCTTCTGAGGAGTATTTAGACTCGTCCTACTCAGTGAATCACTTATACTACATAAACTGAATGTTAATTCTGTCAAGTATGGGGATACTCGGTGATAAACGCTCCGGAGTTAAAATAATTTTATGAAATGATGAGAAACCTCACTGAACCCTGGGATGAATCTAATTGCACTGCAGGAACAAGAAGGCAAACAAACCATAATCATTGCTAAGAAAGCAGCAGACCCCGCAGTAGTATCATCTTGAACTTCCAAAAAGCACAAGAATGTGAATTCACACCGAAGCACCTGCCAAATGGAAGATGACGTGAAGAAGCATCATTGCTGTGGTCTGACTGGTGATGCGGAGCCTGCATTGCTGGTGGCAGACTGACCCTCAGTGAAGCACATACTGTTCTGCCACACGACAGAGGAGGTCTGTCACTGGCTGCAGCTTTCTGTGGGTCCTGACTGTGCCAGAAGCGCCACAAAGAAATCCACATACGTGGCATTATTGAGGATGACAATGATTTCTTCCTTCCAAGATACGTGTTTCTTTTCTTTTATTGACTTAACATATCCAAACAGCACAGTTGTAGAGATGGGGACAGAATTTTCTTTTTGTCTTTTGCTTTCATTTATCCTTGTTAAAAGAAAACAAATTGATTCAGAGTTTAAATGCTGCTCTTGTGACTACCCATGATATAAAGGCAAACAAAGAGGGAGTCATATACTAAATTCTTTCTTCTCTACTTAAAAAAAGGAGAAAACACCTTTGAAATCATTTCAGGTCAAACCAGAGCTATCAATCCCCAGCACAGTGGTAGGCTTTGGTGGAGAAGAAAAATCTCACACGTGAGTGAGGCTATGATTCAGGAAATGGCTTTGTGAACTTAGAAAATATTGCTGATGTAAGGTGATCTGTTTTGTTACCAATCTACACTTCACCAGCGAGGCAGCTTAAGGAGGATTTTGAAACAATGACATCATGTTTGTTCTCAAGATCTCAGGATCCTTGCTTGGAGGTTTGTCTGATGTGAAAGACAATTTCCTGGAGTGAATTGTGTTAACATAGTAGTAGCCTATTATGACACCACACTCTGGAGTTCAAAAAGAGACAGGGCCGCTTTAAGAGAGAAACAGGAAGTTGTAACTCGAAGCCATCTGAATGCTAAGCCAAGGCAGAATGCTAACAGGGTAGCAACTTCAGTGGTGGTGTTTATTCTTAAGCCCTCAGGCAGCCAGACTGCCCTAGGCAAATCTTGATAAAATAACCCTTTTCTAGGTTTTTAGTTAAGGAATCCTAAGAAGACCTGCGAATGGAGAGACAGCAAGTGTCAGAGAAGGACAGGTATCAGTTTCAACACGAGGGAGCAGTGGAGCTGCTTGTCTTTAATTTTTTGCTCATCCTTACCATTTTGACAATCTGGTTATTTAAAAATCATCGATTCCGCTTCTTACATGAGACCGGAGGGGCGATGGTGTACGGTGAGTGCAGAAATTGTAGGATTGATGTGAAACTTGTTGCTTGGGTGTAATTAGAGACTTGTGCTCAGATGGCAAAGTACCGAAACTGGAGAAAATGTGTTGATTGAAAAGTCATTAGCTTGATGAAAGGTGCTGCAGCATAATGAATGCTCATCTCTTTCCAGAGGAGCTGCCGAAATTTGCCTTGTCACAAGTGTAAATGTCACAGTCCTATTCTCAGGCAGCAGCCCAGAACTGGAGTCTGTTGACAGATGCAGTCCATTGTGATGTGAGGAGTCAAACTGGGAGCTGTTTGTGTTTGTAACACAGACTTTGAGAAGTGATGGTTCTGCAGCCACAGAGCTCAGCATTCTCTAACAGGTGGGACTGATGGGCATTAGAAAATTCTAGGAAAAATAGCATCATGAAAATGCCTGAAGTAAATCCTCTCAAGTCAACTAGTTTTCAAGAAGAAAATTGGCAGAAACGTACTCCACCCCTTCTAATGGAATAATTGTGCCCAAATCCATTTGAGTTATGTGAGCAATGTTTTATTTTCCTATAATACACAAGAGTTTCTTTATATTTCTTTGTACTTTTAATTTCTTAGCCTGATTTCAGACTTTCTAATTTGTCATTGGCATCACTAGTATTATTTGCTAAGTATCTTTCTTTGGGTGGGGGAGAGACTGTGGAAATGCATTTGTTTAGCATCTTAAGCTCCCAAAGTGTTGCCCTTCCTGTGTAATTTACCATTTCATTCCTTGCAGAAATTTTAATGTAATAAAATGTGACAGAAATTACCCAGATTATAACCTCATCTTTGAACGTAAGATGCAAGACACCAATAGTTTTAAAACTGATCTTATTGATGAAATAATTCCCTTTACCATTTTTATCTCAGCCTGATAATGGATAAGAACCTTGAAAACAATGGAAACAGGTGAGGCGTTGCTAAAATTCATACCGAGGAATATACTTTGACTGTATTTCGTTTCCCTCATTTTGGAAGTCCTGAAGCCTTTTACATCCCTGAGGTTCAGGGAACGGTGTCAGTGCACATGGTATGCTGACACGTGGTGTCCTGATGATAACAATGTATAGTAGTCATGATTGGACACCACAAGAAATGCTTTGCCTTAACTGGATCCCACTGTGAGGTATTTAGGCCAGGAGGCAGAAGTTTCAGGCTAAGCAGCATGATTTCTTTCAGGAGACTGCTGTGCTGATCCGTTCAGAGCAGGGTTAAATTCCTTTGTGTTGAGGGTCTGAAATCACACAGCAAAACTCTCACTTGAGGGGGAAAAGTCACAGTCAGGTTGAAGAGAAGCAGTCAAACAGAAAGGAAGTGATGTCGTCAAATGTAAAGCCAAGGCTCCAGTCGCTTGCCCTTCTCCATCATCAGCGGACCAGGGTCTTTCTCTGACGTGGCTAATAAATAACCAGTGAGGAAATGGGATGTAATCTGAGAAGCCAGAAACAATGGAATCCTTGACATTAAATAAAAGGGCTATCTATGGTTTAGCAAAACAACACAGATTTTAAAATTATAAATCTTTATTAAAGGGAAGGATTTCTGCACAGCCCTGAATTTGATTGAACTATGACTCATTTACCAATTTCAGTTTATCTATGATGGAGATACTGTTCTGTAAGGCTGTTGATTAAATCTGGTGACCTACTAAGATTAAAACATTGTACTCACAATACATAAATGTATAACTTTCATTTGGAACCTGAAAAATTTCAAATTACCTTTAATCTCCAAAAGCTCCATGAAATTTGAAGTTGTGGTAGACTCACAAAGTACAAATATTAGTGCACTGCCCAATAGCTGAGAGGGCAGTTCTCTAAAACGATATTCTTAAAAGAGTTTAGGCTTAAGGTTTGTGACAGTGGTATTAAATTGAGCTGTCTGATTTCTGTCCTTTCACAATTTATTTTTATGTGAAAGCTGTTGAAAACAAGTTCTGAAATTGCAATGTTAAAGTTTTATAAAAATTATGAAGACATGCATATATATGAGTATGTATCACTTACTATTATTCCACTACTAGAATTTTTATTATCCTTGAGTTATCTTGAACTGTATCAATCAATGGAAAGAGTTTTCTTTTAGTGTTGTTTAATTCTTTTTGGTGTTGGCATAGAATTATAATTGTTGGAATATAAGAGGATTTTAGAGGTTACCTTCTCCAGCCCTCTCATTATACAGAGGAAGAAACTGAATCTCAAAGAAGCGAAGTAACCGCCTCAAAACTGAACAGCCACTCCTAGCAATGTCCATGTGCTTTTGCTCATCCTCATGTCTAATAAGGTCATGTTTATCTTAGAAGAGCTCTCACTGATTGTCTCTTAAACAGTCCATATGGAAGGTGTTAGTGACGTCTCACATTTCTTCTGCAGGGATGATCGAAATGTTACATATGAAATGTTTATTAGGGACTTTCTGTCCATGACGTAATAAGGTAATCTGAAATTACAACAGAGAAACAAGATGGGACATTCTAATAAACGTTTTCGAATGATAAAGGGAAAAGCGATGCCAAGTGAATACGTTGCTTAGTAGCTATGAATGAATTTGAAATTCATAGATAGGGAAGTAGCCTTAGAGAGCATAAGTTTAATATTCTCATTTCACAGGTGAGAAAACAAAGACTAGAAAGGTAGAGGTTATGTAATTAGTCAGCTGCTGAGCTGAGATTCATTCTCCATCTCTAAAAGATGCCAAAGATAATTTAAAATAAGTCAGTTCTCTCAACAGTCGCCGTGGAGAAAGGCTATGTCAGTGAGACCCAGATGCATCTTCATATTATTTGTGCTTTCAGGAGTAGGCAGATCAATTCTATTTTCTGGGAAGTCCAAGAGTGAAATTTCAGAATAAGACTATGCAAATCCCTTCCTCATCAGAGGATGAAACCCATGGTTTTTGTGGGGTCCTGCTGGGGTCATGATGATAATCAATGGGGAAGAAAAGAAACAAAACATGGTTAAAATGTAAACTTTTAAAAGTTTCTTTCTTTACAGGAGATGAACATTTCAGAGTAAACTGTGCCTCCCTGATCTCCATCCTACAGATAGATACACTTGTGATGAAACATCTTCTAAGATTTTGCCCTCCTGTATCTAATGCTTATCAGAATGTGGCTAACAGCTCCTCTCCTTAGCTGACCACTGCGCCTGCTCTCACGAGCTCTTTGTAAACTGTCATTTTTCTCTGTATCAAGAACCATATGTATTTTCTAAAACAGCGAATTTCCTGTAACAGCCCTGTCTGCCACCTGCCTTACTGCTGTTATTCCATTGATGTTTTTCAAATGTCTTTTAGAAGGCATAATAGGTGTTCATGCATTTTACAGGGACTCCTATTAGAATGTTCTAGGGAGGAGGGCCTCAGGATATGAGCAGTTACAGTAAAATGACAGAGTAAGTGATCAGAACTTTTAATTCCTCTTTTACTTATTGTTAGAAACAATTTCCAAGTTGTAAACCTTAAAATAGGTGCGTTGCTTGGTTGGACTCTGTTCTTTGGAAATGAATCTGCTGCTTCAAATACAAATAATCCACTATATGAAAATTAGTGTTTCTCTTGGTATTAAGGGTCACAGGATGCTTTTAAAATTAACGGCAGCATTATATCAATATTTTTGCCTCACCGGGAACAGTAATGTGTAATTGTGTCTCGTGACATTCTATGGCTCTCATTATTTCAAAATAGAAGGACTAGAATCCATAACTGGTTTAAAATATGAGCCATGTTTATGTTCATTTAAATTGGACTAAAAGCTTAAGTGACTATTAATGGCCAGAATATTGATTGACAGCAGCTGGTGCACTTAGCGCTGCCCACTCAGAAGCCTACATCCCCTGCTCTTGCTCATAAAAGAAAAGTTGCTCCTTGTTTCCTGCAGCATTAGAATTTCATCCTGCTGCACTGGAGTCCCCAGGTGAGGGTTGGGATCTGAGCTTGGGGCCAGAACAATTTAACCTCTTAGAATTCTACCTCCGATCTGAGGGCCTCTCATTATACTCACAGCCTCTTAAGTTCTGTGGAAATTTTGCTCACTATTTAGTGGGTAGAAGTGAAATTTAAAGCCACAGAGTTTAGATTTTGATTTCATTAAACTATTTCATATTGAATTATTAAATTATGCCTGATCCTCCAAGTATGCTTACCAGTTTAATGGGGCCAATTTAGGTCACTCAACAGCATGTTTTCCTGATGCTGTAAATAAAAACAGTTACATAGTGAATCACCAAGGTTTTTTTGTTTTGTTTTGTTTTGTTTTGTTTTTTTAATTTATTGGGGTGACAATTGTTAGTAAAATTACATAGATTTCAGGTGTACAATTCTGTATTACATCATCTATAAATCCCATTGTGTATTCACCACCCAGAGTCAGTTCTCCTTCCATCACCATATATTTGATCCCCCTTACCCTCATCTCCCACCCCCCACCCCCCCCTTACCCTCTGGTAACCACTAAACTATTGTCTGAGTCTATGAGTTCTTGTTTCTCATTTGTTTGTCCTGTTCTTTTGTTGTTTTTGGTTTATATACCACATATCAGTGAAATCATGTGGTTAAATCACCAAGGTTTTAAAAGCTATCTTTCTGTAAAAGTTACAAGGCATCTATTTCATCTTAGCAGTGCTTGAGATTCCTGAGGATAAAACCAGGTTGTTGGACGTGGTGTGGCCCCACTTTATTGATCCATTTCACTGTGCTTCAGTGTAGCGCTGCTCCCGCTTCCTGACTGCCAGGCCACAGGCCAGGCTGACTACAGCTTCCCGCCCTTCCCCCTTGCCTGCAGGTCCTCCTAGAGGCCTTTTACTTTTGCAAATGTGGCATGCTTTAGAGAGAAAGTACTGGATCCTCTCTTGGGGATTTGGGTTTTGAAATCCTGATGATTTTCTTTTTTTTTTCAGTAGCTAGATGCATTAATTTGGGCAAGTGACTTAACCTCTGGCCTTACTTTGCTCATCTATAAGATGACAAAGAAAGGAAATAGATATCACTAACCTGTCTTACGGCTGCAAACGTCTTTCAAAATTCAGGCCAAGACTGACTTCAGCCATCAGGCATCTCTCAGTGCTTCCAACCCAAACCAGTAGCTTTCCTCCCAGAATCCTGTCAACATATAATGATATCCAGTCCTTTTCCCCAACGGGATTTCCCTTAATGTCATTTCACCACTCTTAGTTCTTTGGACCCTGCTCTGATTCTGAGTGTTCAGTAAATCCTGTTGAATTTTTCTCAGAAAGGTGAGGAGAGCAAGTTATGCCATCAGAACAGTGAGTGCTGCTCCGGGTTTGGGGCTTTGAGGCTGGTGCCTGTCCTGTGAAGATCGGGGTGGCTCTGGTTCGATTGGAAGGGTTCTGCAGGAAAGATACTTAGGGTTAAGAGCCCAGTGAACTAAACTTGCTCTCCCTTTTAACATAAAAAGTATCGATTTTAAGGAGCTTCAGAGATCAGGGCAAGGTTTTCCATGCTGTAAAGTGTTAGCCAAAGGAAGATTGAAAAAGTGGGACAAGCAGAGGTGTATTGCTCTCTTAGATTTTTAAAAGTCAGTTTTAAGAAAATAACCTCCCACATAGTCTGCTGTGCTTTTGATTCCTTACGGACCTACAGAGGAAGAAGCCCTTCAAGCAAACGGCAGTGGGGCCTCAAAGAATCCTGTCTCATCAAGAAAATGAATTTATAATTCAAACTATTTAAAGAGATCATATGTATAGTCTAAATTGAATTCAAATTATATGTTTTGAGAAGTGCAGACATGAGGAACCAACATTTGTTAACATGCCTCACAACAACCATTTTTATTGGGGAAACTGAGGCATCAAACAACTAAATAACAATAACTTGCCCACGGTCACACATTTTTAAATGTCCCACTGGGACTCAAACCTTGACAGTTTGACTCCATGCGGCCACCAGGTGTCACAATCCTGGGTGTGTTTATGTGTGCATGTGTGTATTGGGGGGAGGTATTACCATTTTCATGTTACAAATGAGGAAACTGACACTCAGAAACATAAAGTAACTTGCTGGTAACCTATAGGTCCGAGCTTCAAACCCAGGGCCAGAAAACCCATGTTCTTTCACTTATACGTGTATTCTAGAAGAGTTACTGTTATTTAGTAAATGTCTGCTTTGTGCCAGGTGATGGTACCTAGGGAAGTTTACAAAGAAAGCTAGAGACTGAGATATCTAACTGTATACATTATTGCTAATCCTCACTTCATCCGTGCAAAATAGGCACGGTGACCTTTAGTTTGCATATAAGACATTGAAACTCAGAAAATTTACAGCTTGGCCAAGGCTGCACAGCATAATGGGCAAGAACTCCATTTTTGAAAGCGAGTGCTCTCAAACTTTGGCCACAGTTGTCTTCTCATCAGCGTCAGCTCTTGATGTGTAACAAGTCAGGTGTAGGGAAAGTTGGGGAGAGAAGGTGGGTAGTTCAGTTTTTCTTGTACCTTGAAGCTTCAGAAATGTTATGCTGTCCATAGCAAAAAGCCCAGCTTGGGAACCATAGTGGGAGCACATCCATGCCAAGTAGCTGGCTGGAAATGTCCCAGGGAGAGGGATGAGGCTCCGGGAAACACCTGCCCCAGCGTCAAGGAAGGCAGTGTTGCCAGTCCACAGTCGTTCTGGCTTTAAATGCCTGTGGTTGTCAGATGGGTGTGGAAGGTCCTGAAAATAGTATGGGAACAGACTGTGTCTCATTCATGTGGATCATACAATATGGGCTTTCGTCATATGTTAGTTTAATTGAATTGAATTTTTGGAAGAGGCTGAAGGTAGAATCATGAATTACGCCTCTGGGCTCTCCCAGCTCTATGAAGCCTGTGTGCGTGAGCCGAGACGGCATGGATTTGGTGGAGTTCCACAACTGGCATATTGGTGGGGACTCTTGTCTTCTACGAACGTGCTTCTCACGATGTGGCCCCTGGACCAGCAGTGTCAGCATTGCCTGAGAACTTGTTAGAAATGCAAACATGTGAACCCCAACCCAGACCCACTGAGTCCAAATCTCTGGTGGGGTCCAGCAGTCTGCATTTGAACAACCTTCCAGAAGGTTCTGATGCACTAAATTTTGAGAACTACTTCACTAAGGAAAATAAAATTGAACATGCAATTCCTAGTTTTGTCTCCCCTATTTCCTCCTATCTTTTCTCTTTCTCACTTCATTGCACCCTGTGATGAAGAGGGGTTTGGGAGACAATCTCTTTTGTTGGGCAGTCCATCCCTCTTACACTGTTTACAATACTTTGTAATGTTTCCACCTTTGGTTTGAGAAAAAGATCGACTTTTGTGTAAACATTATAAAGTAAGAAATCATTTTGTTTTAGTTGGTACGTATCTGTATATTTACTCTGGAAACTTTTTAAGCTGATTGCAAGGAAGGATGTTAGCTATGTACAAGTTGGTGATTGAGAATTTCTAGAGAAAATTTATCGATAATGCTATGTTAGGAATCCCAGACTCTTGTGAAATGTGTGTGTTGTGTCTGTATGTGTGTGTCTGTGTGTGTCATGTGTATGTATTTGAGCGTGTATGTATGTTGTGTATATGTGTGTTTGTGTATGTTGTGTGTTTATATGTGTATTGTGTCTGTGTGTGTCTGTGCATGTGCCCATGCATGTGTGCATATATGTGTTGTCTGATATGCGGCAAGGATGGGGCAAAATATTGGCCACCCCATCATGGTGGAAGATCTGAGGGTTGAGACTTTCTGTCACTTCCCACAGTGTCTGTCCTCTGAGGAGATAAAAATTCTGAATGAGGCATCCTGAGGTGGAACAGCTTCGTGGACCACTTTCCACTTTGGGATGCCATGGGACACTCTTGCTGGCTGGCGCCCCATACCTGTTCTGAAACCCGAATGGGACTCTTTTCTTCACCAAAATGAGCTGATAGTGAGCCAGTGCAAAGCAATAGATTGTGTCCTTTTAGCAACACCCACACTTTCCTTTAGTCGGTTGAATTTAGAAGGTCGGTGGGAAGGCAGAAAAAGAGCAAAAGCCTAAATAACCAGATGGTGTTGCCTATTTTTACTTTCTATCCCTGACTAATCTCAGGGCAAATCTGAACTGTTAAAAGGGAAAATGTTAGGAACTGCTTTTAGCATTTGAAATTCAAACCCGTATCATGTCCTACACATGTTCTGACAAAGATTTGATAAGATGGGGGAGGTGGATAAATATCAAGTAGAAAGTTAAAAATTGTGGAGGTGGCACTTCAAGTCTAATATGTGTGAATGCTGTCTTACAGACACTTAAATGGTGTCCACTGATTTGGATTTCTTAGAATATTTCTCACATCCTTTCCTTCTTTCTTTCCACATTTGAATCCCTTGTTCATATTTTTTAAAATCTGAATGACTGAAATAACATTACGGACTCCCTGCCTTAAACACTCTCCCACTGCAAAAAGCCATAATAATGATAAAGAACACTCTTCCTTAGGCTTTTTTTTTTTTTTTATTCCAGTCATCTTGAAATTCCTTTACTCAAATTCCTTTGCTAAATTCTTCTTCATGTAAATAGAAATAATTTCCAGTGTTAATTTCTTCTCTGTGTCCTCACCGTATCTCTCTCTCTCTCTGTCTCTTTTTTTTTTAGTTTTTATTTTTTTTTTAATTAAATTTATTGGTGTGACAATGGTTACTAAAATTACATAGGTTTCAAGTGTATGATTCTGCATCTCAATTCTCTTTTCCCTTTTAGATAATTGTCTCCAAATGCAGTTTCCTCTGCTCCAAAACAACAAATCTGCTTTCTAACAAAGGACTCACACATCCTTCCAAAAGACCGCCTTGCCAACCATGTCTTCCTCTTGGATACCCTCTCTTCCTCAGCTGAGCTGGCTCCTTGATCGCAGCTGCCTAGTTAGCCATCCCAAACTACTTGACATGCCCGATTTACACAGCTCATTAATTTTCGTGTACTTCTCCCTAGAAAGTCCGAGCCCTGTTCTTTGCTTGGTGAGCGCCTACGTATCTGTAAGATCCTCCTCTGTGAAGCATCCCTGACACACTGAGGGGTAGAGTTAGTTGGTCTCCCCTTTAGGGCTCCTTAGGACTTTCTACATTCACTTGTTAAAAAAATAAATAAACAAAAATATTTATATCTGTGAGGATGCATTCAGCTGCTAGTAACAGAAAAAGACTTAAGCATTAAGGACGTTTATCATCTTCCATAACTAGAAGTCCAGAGAGGAGGAGTCTCCAGGGCTGGTTGATTCAGCAGCCTGCTCTTGTCATCAAGGACCCAGGTTCTTTCCTTTTCTCTGCTCTGCTCTTCTTGGTACTGACTTCAATGTCAGGTTGGCAGCGACATGGGCATGACAGTTCCTGGTTTCCCAAACAGGCCCAGGAACATCCTGAGGGAGAAGACAGTCAGTCATCTCTCCTCTGTCTTTCTTGGAATGTCAAAACTTTTGTAAGACACTCCCTAGTCAGCTTTCCTTGACTTTTTATTGACCAGAAAAGGGTCACATACTATTCTAGCACCAGTTATCAGCAAGGGGAATGGGAAGACCTGTGGAACTAAAAATGATTTCCACTTACCATAAGCACGTGGAGCGGGGTGGCTAGCTGAACAAATCTGGGCTCTGTTGGGAAAAAGGGGGATGTAGGCTGGGTTGGCAGTCATTGGTGTCTGATAAATTTATAAAGTTGAAATATTATATAGTTTGAGGACTTACCTTCTTGTGTTTTGATAAGGGAGAATGCCTCATTTATGTAGCTTATGCTTGGTAGCCACTCAACGCATAGAGGGTGAAAGAACCAGAAAACTCAGTTCTTCTACAATCTTCTTGTATTTCTACCTTTACTTTAGCCTCCTAAATCCTCTCCAACATCACGTGGCACTTAAATATATACCTGTGTGACAGTCTGATTAGATATGTGCAGACAACTGGGCTTGTCACGTTGTGTGACTGCAAGTGACACCCCCTACAGAAACAGCATTTGAGGGCGCCTGCTGGAGTGTGTCCTGCAGTGTGGCAGTGTGTGTGACAGTGTCTGAACACACTCACGGGTTTAACATAGGCAAAGGGAATTTAGCACCTTGTGTTTTAAAAGCAGTTCCGAAATCTGTTTCATTGTACGTAAATAGGATCATTGCATACCGTAAGTCCCTACCCATATTCCTCTCGGAAAAGGCCCTTCAGGGAAAAGCTTCAGCATCATGTAGATTGATTGTCAATAAGATGCAGGAGAATTGATTATGAACTGCAGGCTCACTATAAGAAGAGACTAGACATTTATATAATTTATGAAGTGATCCCCCATAAGTCTGTTATCTACCTGTCACTATGCATGGTTATTATCGTCGTGTTGTGCTATATTCCCTTTGCTTTATTTTACATCACCGCGACTATTTTGTGACTACTAATTTGTACTTCCTAATCCCTTTACCTTTCTCACCCAGCTCCCAAACTCTTCCCATCTAGTAAAGTTTGTTTTCTGTATCTACACTGTACACCTGAAACTAATGTAAAATAATATTGGATGTCAAGTATAATTCAAAATATATATAATCACAGGGATATATAAGGAGCAGTCAATAATATTCTAATAAGTATGTACAGTGTGAGATGGGTAGTAGACTTATTGGGGTGATCACTTTGTGAGGTATATAAATGTCTAATCACTGTTGTTTTGTACACCTGAAACTAATAAAAAAAGAAAAAGAAGAGACTTAAAAAATACTTGTACCTTATGCTTACTGGAAATCAGGATCATAGGACTGGGGAAGAGGAAAAGGGCTGGTAGGATTTTAATATTTTGTGATCAGGGCCATATTTTATTCATTTGTCTAACTCCCACAGTTCTAGAGCAATGCCTTGTGTGTCTGGCATGAAAACGTGAGGGAGGGAAGGAGAGGAGTTTTCTCATATTTTCAAAGTGGTGAAGCGACAGCCAGTCCAGAAAGACAAGGCTCATATTTCTCAATACACATTCATTCAGAGTGCTGGTGAGGCTGTTCCATCCTTCCTCCCTCCCTCTCTGCTTTCTGGTCCCACAAAATATACACCTGTGTGACAGGTGTATACACTGTGTTCCCGCACACCAGGCTTCTGCTCTGAGAGTTCTAGTCTAAGCTCTGCATCGGGTGTGATGTTCCTTACACGGCACATGTTAAAATGTTGGTCACTGACTAACTACATATACTCAGAGGATCCTTTTCTTCTCGGCTCCAAGGGAGTTTGTGGACTTGGTGAAATTGGGTTATAGTTCTTCCTAAGTGTTTGGCTTTTCTTGAGGAATAATAGATGAGAAATAGCACCGAGACTGCCCTAAACAATCTCATTATCTAGTGGGGGAGACAAAGCCAAGGGTCTGTAAAGCAACGCTAAATAGTATATTTTTATAAAATTGGGCCTAAGGGGTGGAGATCAAACACCGTGAGTTCTGTAAGAACTCCAAGGTGAGGGAATTCGTGAGCACAGCCCCACAGATGGGATTGGAGATGGAGTTTGTAGCATGGGGAGTGCTTTAGGATGAGCTGTATTGTCCAACTCCATCCTGGAGCTATATACTGTGGGGAGAGGTCGGTGTTCACTAGAGAGCAGGTCCCCACGATTGCCACCCCAGGTGCCTGGATGTTCAGACTTGCAGGGGCAGGGGATGCCTCTGAATTCAAATTTCTGCCTGGAGATGGTGATGCCACCAGCTGGCGGGGGACAGAACTCAGTGAAGTGTCATGCTTGTGAGGATACAACCAGGAACCAGGGCTAAGCATGCATGTGCTGGGTGCCACTGCTTTGCGGGACAGGCTTCCTTCTTTTCTCCTGAGCAGGTAGGTTTCTCATTCCTGATTCACCAGTGAGAGTGCTGGTGTGTATCCATAAGCCAGCAGCCAGTCTCCCACTTCCTTCTTCTGTGCACAAGAGGTTGGAGCTGTCTTTATCCTGTACCTTTGTGTGGGTAGAAAAACAACTCTCTTTCATTAGCGTTTTCTTCCTCCTAGCAATCCTCCTTTATCTGTCACGTGCTTTCATACAATATCGTGCAGGAGTGGGTTAACCCAACACTTCATACATGGTCTAACAATTAGGTTCTTGAACTTGTTGCAACAATGTTGCTAATCTTTTTTGATATCAGAGGGATTATTCATTATGAATTTGTACCAACTAGACAAACAGTTAACCAAGTTTACTATTTGGAAGTGCTGAAAAGGCTGCGTGAAAAAGTTAGACGACCTGAACTTTTCACCAGCAATTCATGGCTCTTGCATCACGACTATGCACCAGCTCACAAGGCACTGTCTGTGAGGGAGTTCTTAGCCAGTAAACAACTGTATTGGAACACTCTCCCTACTCACCTGATCTGGCCCCCAATGACTTCTTTCTTTACCCGAAGATGAAGGAAATATTGAAAGGAAGACATTTTGATGACATTCAGGACATCAAGGGTAATAGGATGACAGCTCTGATGGCCATTCCAGAAAAAGAGTTCCAAAGTTGTTTTGAAGGGTGGACTAGGTGCTGGTGTCAGTGCGTAGCTTCCCAAGGGAAGTACTTGGAAGGTGACATTAGTGATATTCAGCAATGAAGTAAGAAGCACTTTTTCTAGGATGAGTTCGCGAACTTAGTTGTCCGATCCTTGTATGTGTGTCAGAATATGGCTGAAGCACGGTGTGGAAGGGTGCCTGTCAAAAGCACTATGGGTAGGTATCTGGCCTCTGGCATTAAGGAGTTTCCAGGTGCTGCTAGTGCAGTGGGGGTGCACATTCGGTGTGTATGTTTGTTAAACAAGCACACTGAGGCTGTACTTCCCCCACAAGCCCTTATATGCTGCAAGTGGTGTCCTCTCAGCCCTCGGGGTTGGGGAGAAGCAGGGTTAGAGCATTTTGTCTGGTGTGTTAATTTGGGTTCTCTGAGAAGCAGAGGCTGGGAAGAAATTAGTTGTGCACAAGATTCCTTGGGGGAAACTCCTTTGAGATAAAGTGGGTGAGGAGCCTGTGCGTGCATGTGGGGACTGCTTCAGACTTTGGTCCAGCCCCGACCCTGTGGAGAGAGGGAAGGAAGGCAGGCTGGGTGGGGGAAGGTTTAGGCTGGGTGCAGTTCTAAAAAACAAGGCTGATTGGGTGTCCTTGAGCCTTGGTGGCCTTCAGAGGGGTTCCATCTCCCTGTCAGCACCCCTGCTCTGCTCAGTCTTTGTCCGACCTCAGCATGAATACGGTTGTGGACTCCAGGGCACAGAATCTGAAGCCATGGTCAACTGCACCCCGCATTGTGGGAGATCTGTCTGAGCGGTGCATTTTCATGGCCATTACATCAGGTCACCTCTGGCAGCAAGCAGCTTACTTGGTTTACTCCAGAGCGCCTTTTCTTGAAGGCTGGGACTAGAGCTGCTGCAGAGGGTGAGGCAGGGCCATCTAGGTTTTGAGGCCTTGTATGAATTTCACCACAGGGGCCCAGGTACTCATTAGGTACTCATTATAATGACAAATACTTCGTTTCCCTGTTTGGGAGAAAAAACAAAAACAAAACAGTGGATACTTCATGTTTACTTCTTGTTAGGGCATTGAAAGCACATTGCAAAAATAGGTGGCTCGCTCTCTGAGAATACTGAATGGTGTTAATACAGGTTCTTTCTGTTCAATCCCCAGGAGGACAGGATCTTGTGCTTTAAATCCCACATGAGTAGAGAGCAGAGGTCATAGTGTCATTCATGGTACCTGCCAAACAACTGTTAGAAATATGAATCCGTCAGAGTTGAAGAGTACTGAAGAAAAGATGTTCCTGCGCAGGCGCCCTAACCTGCTTGCAGTGTAGATGATACGTCTCCCTTTCTCTTTCCTGACTAGTTTTATGTTGTCGTTTGGCCCCATACATGGAAGGCTGCCCACTGTTCTATGGCCGATCAAGCCACCCCTCGTTTCCTCTTGCTAACAAAGGTTAGGATACAGCATTTCTCACTATTATGGAGGAGTGGGCCAAACACTGAAGAATAAATGAGGTAAAAATATCCTGGAAAGAAATCTGTTTTCCTTCTTACCTCTCACTCTAATTAGTTGCCCAAGTGATAGTTCTTATATGACAATCTGATTGTTTTATTTTTTTGCCTAAAATCTTTTAATAGTTCCACATTGCCATTGGGTTAAAACTAAACACTTCTTAGCATGGCAGAGGAGCCTCTGTGCTACCTGGCCCTCACCTATGGTCTGCAGTCTAGAGCTCTCTCTGATCTTCATCTCGATCTCAATCTGTCTCCTTCCATTTCTTCTCTTCTTGCACCACTACTGACTCCCTAAATCGACCAGATTTTTTAAGCCTTTCTGTATTTATATATTACATTAGTTAGGTCATCCTAGTGACTGTTAAAACAGAAACACTAACATTTCAGTGACTGTACAACAAAAGCTACCTTTTCATTCACATAATAGTCCAGGGCAGGTATCCCTGCTTGGTAGATGGCTTTCCCCACCTGGTGCCTGGGGCAGGCTCCTTTGTTCCCTCCCCATCCACCTGGTAAATGCAGAAAGAGAAGGGAGAAAGCTCGTGTGCTTCTTCAATGTTATGGTCCGGAAGTGACACGTATCACTTTTCCTTAAATTCCTTTGTTGAGAGCCCACCAGGTGCAGGACAGCCAGGAAACACAATCTCTGGCTGAGCAGTCACTTCACAGAAGCGATTCTACACATTGGCAAACGTAAGTCCTGGGGAGCTTTTTGCTGTCTCTGCTGTTACTCACGTGTCACCAACCACATGTGCAGCGTGGGTCCCAGCTCATTCCCTGATTCAGCTTGTCTGGACAAATCTTATGTGACCATTTAAGATTCATCCACAGCTTCATCATTCAAAGGACTTTGGCGTGTCTCCTCTCTGTACTCACATAACACAGAGTGCTTATCAGCTGTCATAGCACATGTCATGTATTATAATTGTTTGCTTATTGGTCTTTATTTTGTAAATTTGAGCTCCTGTAGGACTGGGATTGTATTTTTATTTCAAATCTATAAATGTTTGGTACAAAATATGCAGCCAACAAATGTTTTATTAAATAAATGAAAGGTTATTAGATGACTGGATTCACAGAGAGTGGTAAAACTTCCAACATTTGATGTTTTAAAGAGTGAATTTATCTTAAAAGAGTGGATTTATCTTAAAACACATAAATTAATCCTAATATTAAATTGAATATGTAGGCCTATGAAGTTTCTTTGCTTTTGTTAATAAACCAATAATATTAAGAGAGTTCACAGTTATTAGATTCCATGAGCATCTAATAGAGTTTATAAATTTAAAAGTCAATGATTATTACTTGGGTTTCACTCTTCCCTGTAAGGAAGACTATATCATTAGAATGCATCTGGCTATGGGTAAGCTGAAATTTGATTCAAAATTGTTTGAAAAATTAGAAATGTATTCTGTCAATAGCAAAAAGTCTATAATTAGGGTAGCTTCAGGATAGGTTGATCCAGTGGCTTAGTGATGTCATCTAGGACCTGGGTTCTGTCCGTGTCTCAGTCCTACCATTCTTAGTATATTGACTGTGTCCTTGTACTAGATCCCTCAAGGTCACAATATACCTGCCAGCAAAAATAAAAGATGGAGAGACATGTTGCCTTGGTCATGTCCTGAGGGACAGAACAAGAACACCTCTCCCTCAAACGTGGTATATAAATGCTTCCTTTTAGTCTGATGGGACTGTCTTAGATATTTGCTGATCTTTGGACAGAAACTTTCCCCAGGGGAATTCCATCTCCTAACTGATTAGCTTATTCAGTATCTGTCATAGAGAAAAGATTTTCTTAAAGCACATGGGTGGACAGAAGAGGTGGGTCGCTCTTCTCTCCAAAATGTACGTGTCCATTAGGAAGAAAAAAGAGGGGAGAATATGCTGGATATTTAAGCAATAGTGTTCATCACAAATATTTAAAAAATGCAATCTATTGAACTGGTGTCTATGAAAGAGTGAACAATTTTCTAAACTAGGCAATGACTCAATTCTTTTTTCTGACACTTCTACAAGTTCCAAATCACATACATAAAAGCATCCAATAGTGAAAATTTTAGATTGTGTTCCTCCGGTGAAATTGTTTATTCTTTATTTTAGGCCTCATAATGGGATTAATCATACGATATGCTACGGCACCAACTGATATTGAAAGTGGAACTGTATATGATTGTGGAAAACTGGCCTTCAGTCCATCAACTCTGCTGATTAATATCACTGACCAAGTTTATGAATATGAATATAAGAGAGAAATAAGCCAGAACAACATCAATCCCCACCAAGGCAATGCTATCCTAGAAAAGGTAAGGATCCTATCTGGTCATAGTATTTTGTTTTCCAATATAAATAATTGCATCATATATTAGCCTCCATGTGTACGGTAATGTATTCACACACATATATATGTTCTTTTTCAGCACTGCACTGGGGGTTAACACCTTGATATGTTCTTATTGTAAGCCCAGTTGTTCGTATTTTTACTTAAAGTTGGAAATGAATACTTTTTCATATAATTATTTTGCAAGCCACAGTTACTTTAGGGAAAAAGATACCGTGTTTTCCTGAAAATTAGACCTAACTGGAAAATAAGCTCTAGCATGATGTTTCAGGATGACATCCCTGAACATAAGCCTAATACGTCTTTTGGAGCAAAAGTTAATATAAGATCCAGTCTTATTTTCGGGGAAACATGGTAGTAGTTCAGCTGACTCTGCCTTTCATGATACTTGATTCAAGTTTTCACATGTGTGTTTTAAGTATCTATCTGTCTGTCTATCTATCTATCTATCTATCTATCTATGTATCTATCTATCTATCTATCTATCACCAGCTGGCTACTCCGTTCAAATTTCCCCGAAGTCAAAAGGAACATGGGGGTGGGATGAAACAATGTGCATGTCTTGATCCAGGACGACTGGCTTTTGACTGTCAGCACAAAACACTGGCCACTTGGCTGTTTATAAATACATTTACAGTAGATCGAGCTCAGTCGACCTTTACTCCATCAGTTTAATTAGAGAATCCATAGGTAGAAAAAAGAAAAATTGTGAAGTGATTCATCTTTCAAAAATGGTTTTATTATTGCAAATTTGTGAACTGCTTTCAGGTATTAGAAGGAACACTTCCTTCTGCTCTCAGGACTCTGAGTCAGAAAACAGGTGAAGTTAACCTTTTGTAGTGCCTTGTGTGTTACAGATCAGTCTTTGGAATAAGTGAATATGTGTTTAACAATACAAGTACATGCTAAGAACCAGAACTTCATGTGACTTATTCCAGATCCATTTGGTTTGGGTCAGAGCTGAGAACATCTTAGATATTATGGAAGTATATTTCATCACTTTCATCCCAAATGGATTTCGTTTTCTTTTAATATACACATTTTTATTTTTTTTCCATTTTGAGAGATTTGGGGGCAGGAAGGGAGATATTTGGTCTGCCATTTTTCCTCATTCAAGATGAGTAATTTTTAGTGGCTTTCCCCCCCCCCACATTATCTTTCACTAACACATTTCTGGATGAACTTCCTCCTAGCACTTGGTGAGGGCTCAGGAAAGTCAAACTAATTGTAATATTTGCCTACATCAAATAATTAGAAAAGTAAATTGAAGCACACAAAAAGAAAATTAAATGACGTATTTCTGAAATAAGTAAGGGTAACTTCTAGATTTGCTGTTTTGGATGATCTCTTCCATGTCATTCTTTCTGTTCATATGGATAATAGAAAATCATCTATGTTGAAATAAACAATTTTTTAAAAAGGACCTTCTTGGAAGCACAGGGTTTTAATTAAAACATGCTCTTCAGTTTTAACTTTCTTTGGTTTAATACCTGGACATAAACTAAGTATTGTCCTCTTTGCTTTTTATCTTTATCTAAATTTCTAAGCAGTATTGTTTCTGCAAAGAATACTTGACTCCCAAAGATGCTGATAACGCTCGGTTACTATAGCAATTTTGTTCTTCGTTAGGATTGCCAACAAACATCTGATCAGAAATTTTGTTTCTGTATTATTGACATATTGATTCCTTTATCAGCAGCCAAACTCCAGTGCTTGCTTTTGAAAAATTAAGGCAAGAGATGAAGAGAGTATCTAAGTTGCTGGGGTCCTCTTGGTTTTTTTCATTGGATAGATTATGAGTTCTGCATATAAAATGTTTAATTGACCCTGAATGGCTCAAGTGTTTTATAGATTAACTTCTAAATTATGTGGCTCATTGAGTCACAATTAGCATTTGCTCCTCCACACATCCAAGGTTAGCAATAGGTGACTCAGTACCCAGAGGACACCCTCCCCGCATTGTTGGTGGGGGAGGGGCGTCCCCTGTACACTTACCATATTAGATAACTTGAAGGGGAAAGGATCTGAGTATACATTAGTGCACATTTTTTACTGTTGCTTATGTGCCAGTGTAGGGGGACTCTGTTAGTCTTTGAAAATAAAAAAGCCATAGTCTGTCTTCTTTAAGGGAATTTTCCACTGCATGCAACTATTCCTATCAATCAATCAATTAATCTGTGTCAGAGGCAAAAGGATTCCAGAAACAGGTCCATTCATTGGAAGGCTTATAGGGAACTAAACAGATCTGCCATCCATGTTTCGTAAGTTTCTTGAATTTCCTAATCTTCAATTTTCTTATTTGTAAAGTGGAAAGATCAGACCCATTTTGTACGATCGCTTTAATGTTTGAACAAGATGCTGTGGATAAAGTGCCTAGCTGCCATGAGGCCCTGTACAGTGCACTCCTTCACTGCGTCTGCTGCTGCTACCATGGCCACGGCTAAGACCACTGCCAATGGCAGCGCCAGCTGCCACACCGCCTAACACCAGTGCTGCCACAGCTGCTGCTAAACAATATCTGAGTGTTTACTATATGCCAGGGATTAACAAAATGAGTATTTGTTGTTTTATTTATGTAACGTCTGTTGGGAAGATGAGACCAATGTATAACATATGCCTACTTATAATTTAGTTCTAACTTGTATCCTGTGGACTATGCAAACTCGAAAACTTTACAGATTACTTATCACAGCTACTTGACCAGGTTAGGGAGGCTTCCTGCAGGAGGGGGCACTTGAGAAGGGCTTTGGAGGATGGACATGGCTTGCATCGGGAGTAGGAGTTGAGTTCAGACAGGTCACTGGGCAGGCTGGATTGGAGGGCGAGGCTGGGAGGTGTGGTTACCTGGGTGAGAAGGGAAGAAGGTTCCTCAGACTCTGGATCAACCAAATTTGCTTGGTATACGAACAGTGTGAAGAAAACAATCTAAGATTCGTAGGTTTTAGACCTGGCAGAGAGAATATGAGAGTCCCAGGAGAGAGGTAAGAGCGGGAAAGATTTGAGGATAAGGATGGGTGAAAATGACCCTGGATCTGCATATAGTGATCATCTAATTTAGAGCAAGAAAGAAACCTGCCTTCTTTAAGTTGAGCCCAATCATTTCATAGATGAGTAAACAAGAACCTAAGCACGAAAATCGATTTAAGCCAGTGGTTCCCAAACATGTCTGCAGTTTAGAGTCACTCAAAGCTTCAAAAAATCCCGATGCTTGTGTTCTGCCCCTGGAGTTTGTGATTTTACTGATTTAAGCTGTGTTCCCATCCTTGGAACTTTGAAAAGGTCACCAGGTGATTCTAATGGGAAGACAAGTGTGGGAACCAGTGATTACAGTTCTGTGTTGTGTTCAGATGGCTGTGGTGAGGAGAGAAATGCTGCTTGTGTGCTTCTTTCCCTCACCCCCACTGCTGTAGACTGACCAGCCCCGTTTACACACAAAGCACTTCTGCGTCAGGACCTCTATACATGTCATTCTTTTCATCTAAAATGGTGTCACTCCTGCTTTTCAGATGTCAGGCTCCTTCTTACCTCTGGAATCTTGGCCCAAAATGTCATCTCTTTAGAGAGGGCTTTCCCTGCGATTTCCTCACACTGTAGTGTCTCTCTCCTCTTTCTTTTTCCCTCTCCCTCTGTTTTGTTTCAAAGTACTTAACACCATCTAAAAGTAGGTATTTATTTTCTTGCTTATTAATTATTATTCTCGTGTCGTTTATTGTCCCTGGGCAGTAACCTTCACAGAGACAGTGACCATGCCTTTTTAATGACCAATATATCCTTAAAGCCTATCACAGCACCTATTGCACAATTGCTGCCTAATAAATAATATGTGACTAAATGGATGAATGAGTGAAAGAGTCTGGAAGCTTGTTAGAGCATATACAACTAGAGTATTTGGAATTATCATCTGGGAGTTGGTAGAATTATTTTAGATGCTTAATGCTTGAAGAAACTATTATCTAAGTTTAGTTGTGTACATGCAGATAGTAAATTTATATCTAGAGAAATTACACTGTGAGTCCATGTTCCCACGACTGGTCAGTGACAGCAGTGTACCCATTGCATGGTACCCTGAGTTCTGAGTGGTTAGTCATACCCCACACACTGCATTCCCAAGTGGCCTCGTGGACAAAGAGGGGCAGGGTGCCTCGGGCTGAGGCCTGGGAAATCTCACCGTGAGATGGGTAGAAAGAGATGCGGACCAGAGCTACAAAGAGAGGAGGATGGTCAGAGCACAGAAAGAGGCCCCGCACAGTGGAATCACAGAAGCCACTGGTGTAGCCTCACTGAGTCTTCTTCTTTGTGGCACAGATTAAAGAGAGTGTTTGGCCTTTGTTTCTAAAGTTACAGGATAAAGAAATGAGTTTTACCATTATTTAGAAGACTGTAGTTTAGAGACTTGGATGAAATTCCTGACTTCAGAGTTGGAAAGGCTGGAATGAATTATTGTGCTCTGTAATTGCCTCTTGGAAGATTTGTAAGAGCGCGTGTATTTCTGGGATGGTTAGGTATTGATGTGCTCTGAAACAGCGTCAGGCTTGATGGCTCCCCGAGTCTACAGTTTTAAACCAAAAAGAAAGTATAGAACTGGAAAATATGAGAGCTGTTAGTATTTATATAAGCAGCAGTATATTGTGCTTTTATGTCACATGTAAATATACTAAAATTTCAGGAAATATATGCCCAGCTTGTTGTGTTCATGCTCAATTCAGGTAAAAATACAGAAAAGAAAAAATATATTTTCACTTAAAGATGGGTGAAAACAGTACTTTTCTATACATTATGAGCAGCTGATGATTTCAAAACCTTCTGAGAGAAGAAAACTAGATCGTGTTGATTTGTATTTATCCAGTCAGTGTTTCCAACACCATTTTTCAAATTGTTCTGTGGATGCAAGATATTCTTACCTAGTTTTAACTGAATCGGACCTATATTTTATTACATAATGGCTTTACAAACATTAATTTATACTGTGATATTTAAGTATACCGAAATGTCCACTAAGCATTTCTGAATTTCATATCAATAGGAAGTTTAAATCTTGCTTTTGAAATGAAAGTGATCAAAGAACTTTCTCCATCATTCATTCATTCTTTCAACACAAATGAACTGAATGAGTCCCTATCAGTTTTATTTCTGAAATAAGGAATGGTCTCAAGGAATTTATTAGTAAGTCAGGGGGAAACTCAGCATTTGAATAAAGGAATTAATATACCACAAGGCAGGTATCAAAAGAGTGTGTCAAGTACCGCAGGCAGTCAGAATTATCTTGTTAGGGTGAGAGGAAATGTTTCAAGGAAGGATAGTTGTTTGGCTCTGGTGGTGGTGGTGTATGTGGTGTATGGAGGTGGGAGAGACATTGTAAGTACAGGGAAAAGTAAGATATGGAGGTGGTAAATAGGATGGAGAATATTGCGAGAAAGAAAAGCATTTTTAATTGGTTGAAGTATGGAAGACCAGTGAAACATAAGGCTAGAGATAAGGGCAGGGCTTAGTTATGGAAGCCCTTGAATGCCAGGTTAAGCAGTGCCCACCCTGTCTGTAGTCAGTGGAAGAGTAATGGTGACAAAAGCAAAGGGATATGCAGGCTGCCGTGTACATGGTAGAGAGTGACAGTAGGGAGACAGATGAGGCCTGCGCTTGGCTGGTAACCAAGGGGCAGATGGAATAGAAGCAAGGAAGGAAGGTGCTGTAGAGTTTGGTCCAGTTGGGCCAAGGAGAAAGACAGAACAGCTTACTCTGCTACCATGGTCTTGCGGGTTCACAGAAGGTGGTGGGGCAGACATGGGGAAGTTAGAAGTTAGGGAAAGAAGCTGGTTTGGAGGGGAAAATCACAAGTATGGTTTAAAACTGATGAATGAATGAATCTGTCTCATCGTTAATTTACTTATCATTGACTTAACCAATTATGTTTGTGCCACATTGAATTGGAAGGGTCAGCAGTTCATTTGCCTAGAAAGGTCTTTGCAGACACAGTAAATTTTCAAAAAGTTGTCAGCACAGTTAAATTTATACTTCCTGTCACTCATAAATCAGTTGACTGTAATGTAAAAAGTCAAAGGAAACTACCCAGTGAAATTTTTGCTTCACTTCCTGTGTGACAAGTGACACTAGCACTTGGTAAGGGAAGTTATTTTGGAGTAAGTTACACTGCTGAGTAATCTGTCCTGGCTATTGTTTCAATAAAGAGAATCACCAGTCTGCAAATATGTCACACAGAAACTATTATCAATTTTGTTGACAATATTGTATATTTTAGAGATATCTTAAGGAAGTCTTCAGTCAATAGTAATCATATGACTTTTAAAAATAATTTTGTTTTTGCAGCATCAAAACATCAGTGTCTTAATTTTTTTCTCACTGTCCAACTTTTTTTAATGATATCTTGACTTTTTGTGGTCCAGGGTCTTAATTCTCATATATTTATTTGTAAACTAAGTTTGTTTTTTTCCAGTTTCTCCCTTTGCATGACTATTCTGGTTGCAGAGGCCAAAGGGCAAAGCTCTTCTGGTAACAGGAACAGTTTGACCAGGAGTCATTGGACCATAAGATAAATGTGTACAGTTAACACTGGGATCCTTTTGGGGAGGATAAAGAAAAGACAGGAAAGACATTTCCTCTAAAACTGTTCTAGGCACACTGAGAGAAGCAAGCATCATGAAAAAGCAGCACTTGGGATTTGGAGAAACATTTGTTGGATACCATTAATTATTCCTCCCCTCTACAGAGAATAGGGATTTGTGATTTATGTTTCTCTATCATGACAAGTCTTGGCTCTTACCACTGAGATGGTCCTGGGGAATCTCAAGTTCGGCAGTGAGTGGGGTGAGCCTATTGGGATAGACTTAGCCACTTCCGTTCTAAAGCTTAGTGAAGAGATCTGTTGTTAATAGAGAAACTTAACATGTCTTAAATGTGTTTTAGTTGTTTTCTTCCACCTATGTTCAACTTTCTTTATAGAAAGTTGGTTTGACAAATGATCTCAGAATGTCTCAAGACTCTAAGTATCCCTCTGCCTTTCTTTTGTTATAAAGGTATTTTCCCCCCAGTTTTATTGAGATATAATTGACAGATAAGAGTGTATTAATTTAAGGTGTACAACATAATGATTCAATGTATGTATATATCATGAAATGATGACTACAGTAAGTTTAGTTAACATTCATCACTTCACATAGTTACAAACTTTTTTCTTGTGATGAGAACTTTTAAGATCTATTCTCTTAGCAACTTTAAAATATACAATACAGTATTGTTAACTGTCATCACCATGCTGTACATACATCCCCAGGACTTATTTACCTTATAACTGGAAGTTTGTATCTTTTGACTTTCATTCATCCATTTTCCCCCACCCCTCACCTCTCACCTCTGTCAACCACCAATCTATTATGTTACCATGCGTTTATTTCAGATTCAAAATAAATGAGATCATATAGTATTTGTCTTTCTCTATCTTATTTTACTTAGCATAATGTCCTCAAGGTCCATCCATACTGTTGCAAATGGCAGAATTTCTTTTTTTCAGCTGAATAATATTCCATTGTGTATCTTTGGATTTCTTTACCCATTTATTTATCCATTTATCTCTTTATCCATTGATGGACACTTAGGTTATTTTCATATTTTGGCTATTGTAAATAATGCTATCATGAACATGGGGGTGCAGATATATCTTTGAGATCCTAATTTCAATTCCTTTGGATACATACTCAGAAGTGGAATTGCTGGGTCATAAGATAGTCTTGTTTTTAATTTTTACAGGAACTTCCATACTATTTCCCATAATGGCTGCATCAATTTACATTCCCACCAGCAGTGCACAAACGCTTATTTTTCTTCACATCTTTGTCAACGCTTGTTATTTCTTGTCTTTTCAATATGAGCCACCCAGACAGGTGTGAGGTGATGTCTCATTGTGGTTTGATTTGGATTTCCCTGATGATTAGTTCCATTTGGTTTTAATTTAGTCATTGAACAAAATGGATTTTCTTCATTCATGTAGTCATTCAGCAAATGTTTTTTATTGGGCGTTCGTCATATTTTAGGCACTTGTTCTAAGTGCTGGCAGTACACCAGTGAACAAAACAAAGTCCTTGCTCTCATGGAGCTTAGCTTCTACGGGAGAGATAGACAAGGGAGAGTCCGGCACAAGCATTTATAATCCAGTGTCAGGTGGAGATATGTGCCATGAGGAAAAGGTAGCAAAATGAGAGAATAGATAAACGTATTAGATATGTCCTGCAAGGCAGGCCTCCCTGAAAAAGGTACAAGGGGAGCCAAGGTCTGACTGAAGTGGAGAATGAGCCGCACAGAGATCTACCAGAAGAGAATTTCAAAGCAGAGGGGAAAACTAAGTAACATTAGATGTCTTTGCTTTCTGGAGGTCATTTTTTTCCTTGTTAGCTCTTTGCTATATTTTTCAATATTCAAGTTCATTTTTGTCTATACAAAAAATTGTGGAAAAATTGTATTGGTTGCAGTCGAGAAGGGTGGGGAAGAGGGAGAGAGACAACAACTTGGAATGGGGAGTGAAAGTGCAGAAGATGCAGAAAGAGCAGGAACACTGTGCTCCACAGGCTGGCGGGCTCTGTGGAGCCCCCTGGCTATCGGCAGGGTGGCCTTCAGAAGGCACAGGACAGACACCACGGAGTTGTTCTTTGCCTTCTCTTTGCATATAACTTGGAACACCCCAAACTGCAGGATGAAGAATTGCCCTGGACAGCGTTCCTTCACCAGATAATTCTGGGAGAGTTTGGGATAAGCCCCTGCCACCTAGATTCCATCTCGACAGTGCTATGGACACAGCACCCAGAAACTTCTGACCAGTGGACAGAGGACTGTTCTTTCCTTCTTCACACATCATCACTCAGGACTCGTGTTCTTGGAAACCCACCACTGGAACATTCATTTGGGTCAGGGATTGAATTCCAACCAGTCCTTTAATTTTATTTCTCAACAGAATACCTAGCTACTCAAAGTAATGTAAGGGCTGTTGGTGACAGTGGTCTCTCAGAGTGACATGTGATTTGAGCCCAGAGTGTGCTGATGTTTCTCATATTCACGCTTGGTTGGAAAAGGAAGAGTCACGTGAAAGTATATATGTAGGTTGAACGCTGGCGTTGGTACTCTTTCTGACATGACAGAACTTGATAAGAGGAGAGTGGCTATGGGAGTAAAGGGAATGGCTTCTCAGATTCCTGGCATCAAGCCCTGGAAAATGTCCCAGACCACCATAGGCAGAAAGAACTGGAATGCCCCCACCCACGTCCCAATCGCTCCTGCCTCCCGACCATAGCCTAATCTTGGATCATCATAGGTCACTGAGAACATGATAGTGCTTCTGGGCCATATGTAGAGACCAGGACTTCATCCATCTGACCACCCATTTGTCCAGCTCCAGGGGGAGGGAGGAAGAGACATTTCCCATCAGACTCTTTAATCTGAGTAGATGAAACAGAATGGATCTTTCAGCTCTTTTCCCCTTTGCTTTGTTCCTTCTAAAACATTAAATGGTGGCAAGAGAGCACATTTATCATCGCTGGTCTCCAATGAGTAGTTATACAAGGTTTCATCTGACTGCATTTCCCGGCTTTTCCCTAAGGTCAGGAAGAAACTCCTCATTCACAGCTGATTCAGCCTGAGGGTGGGATGCACCTTGGCCTGCACAGGAGGGGTGGACGCATCAGAAGGGTGGGAGCCATCAGGGAGCAGTGCAGTTTACCTGGCTTGTCTCCTGTTGCCATTTAAGCCCGTGTTGGGTAAGGGGTCCCCCAGATGCTTCTCCCAGATCCATTTCTGATGTAAGACTAGCTGGATACTGTCGGATTCATGGATTTCTGCCTCATGTAGGAGTGTGTGCAGCAAGAACATCTCGCATTTGTACGTTCTCTTCACCTTTCTTTTTGACTGTTGCATGATGAGTTCCCAGATAAGTGGACTCGGAGTTGGAGTGTAGCAGGCAGGATGGATGAGTGCCCATGAGATCAGCACCTTATGAATGGATGAGTGATGAAGCCTGAGTAGGGTAAGGGCAAAGTTAGGCTGTGATGCAGGTTAACTTACTGCTTGGGGAGCTCTGGAATCAGAAGGCTCTTCAGAGTCATCGCAGTTGTACTGAGATTGCTTGACGTCTAAAATAACCAGTCATTCTGTCTATGAGCGTGGGCTATTCTGGAAAGGGGGTGACCTTGGATGAGGTGCTTCTTTGCAGTATTGGCAGTCCCTGAAGGGGCTAACAGCACTCCTAGCAGCCGGGGCGACAAGGCCTTCGTCATTCAAGGCTCAGTATTCAACAATCTGACCCTTGCAGGGGAGGAAAAACCTTTTTTCCTACCTGTGTAGGTTCTAGACTAGGACCCCTGTAATGAAAGGTTGACAAGAGGAAAATGAACAGAAGTTTATTGACATGTTCTTTTCGTATACACATGAGAGAAATCTAGGGACTGAATAATCCCAAAAAGTGGCTTAGAATTCAGCCTTAAATTCCATCTTCAAATAAAACAAAGAAAGGTGTGGGTGTGATTCCGTTGTGGGTAAGTCCCTTTAAAAGGAGCACCTGTGAGTGCAGCTGCACTCTGTCTCACTGAGTCACAATCTCTGCTGGTCTTCACAACCAGAAATTATGGGGACTTCTCTCCCCAGCACTGGAACCCCGGGCTGGGTGGGGCTAGTGTCTCTAGCTCTTCTCTGGGATGGGGAGGGACCCCCACAGCCGAAATAGCCCTCTCGATCTTTAATGGTCACACACGGGTGTGGGCCCAGCCGGTTCCGCATCTCTGACCTTCCTGCCAGTCTGGAGGTGGCTTCTTCTGCGCGTCCTCAGTTGAAAGGCTTCAGTTCAGCTTGATTTTAGGTGATTCTCAATGATGGCTGTTTTGTAGATTAGTAATAATTTTGATGTGATTGTGAGAGAAGGTGAACACAGGCTTTACCTAGTGCACCATCTTGGTTGTCCTTTTAATTCAACTAAGTGAATATTCTGTTTTCCTATACCTTCCATGGGCTGGAAACATGTATATAGGTTATGTGGCCAAGCATAGTACCCAAATGATGAGTTAACACATAATTGGTGTCAAATGACACTGTGGCGTACTGGAACGGGCTTGTCCCAGCTCTCAAGCGCTGATTATCAAATATCCAGGAGTTCTGCAAGCCAGTTGTTAAACCGTTGGCAGCTTGAAGTGGGCCATGGTAGAATTATTTACACTGCAGAAATTGTCAAGTGCTACAAATCAGAGCTTGTGGGCATTTTTTTTTTTCCTCCAAAGAGGTAGATTACTAGCACCACTGACTATATGTCCATATAATTGCATTTTTAAGAGAATTGGAAATATGCAAACACCTCATTTTCACCTCACCACAAAGTCCTTTTCCACATGGTAATTGTCTTAAAATTCTGCTGTTAGAGCTTCATATCTTTAGCTTAACTTCTGACTGCCTCTAAGGTGATGTAGGGAAGTATATAAGATTTCTGTTTTACTTTGTTCAAGCAGCGATAACAGAAACACCATAGCCTGAGTGACAAACAAGAACCGTTTACTTCTTACAGTTCTAGAGGCTGGAATGTCCAAGATCAAGGAACCAGCAGTTTAGGGTCTGGTGAGAGCAAGCTTCCTGGTTCAACTGTACACGGCTATCTTCCCACTGTGTCCTTACATGGTGGAAAGAATGAGAGATCTCTCTGGCAGGGCCGGGGGAGGTTTTTTATTAGGGCGCTAATCGCCTTCAGGAGGGCTCTCCCCCATGACCTAGTCAGTTCCTAAAAGCCTCACCTTCTAATACCAACACCTTGGGGCTTGGACTTGAACATGAATTTGGAGGCAGCCCAAATATTCAGTCCATTGTAGTTTTGCAATTAAATCTATGGCTGAATCCTATCTCTGCCACTTCTAACATTGAGACATCAGACAAGTTAACTTATCTTATTTTTCTTTATCTGTAAAACAGGGATTAGTGATACCCACTTTACAGGGGTGCTTTTCAAAATACATGAGAAAAAATTATGGTCGGTGTTAGGTGTGCTGTGACTATGACCCTGCTTCCTTGACAGGTACGGATTTCCCCCTTGGGAAGCAGTTTGAGATGGGTATGATAAAGGAAGTTTGGTGGCATTTTTTAAAGCACCATTTTAAGGTACATGCACCACTTACAAAACACACCATTTTAATTTTAAATCAGGCTGTTTAGCATTGACTTTTTGCTGATTTCAGCACCTCCCCTTCACTCCAACCCCCTCAAGCATGCCTGCAGTGACTGTGTCCTTGCTGACTCAGCTCTTCCCTGTCCGATTTCCCCAGGCCAGCTGCTCCCTGGCGAGGACTGTGATGGGGAAGCTGCAGGGCCCTTCAAAGCTAAGGCCCCAAAAGATAATGCAAACTCAGACAAATTGTAAGGCAATAAAGAAACTGTGGGACTGTAATGCTTCTATATATTCGGAGGGTTAGAAAGCAGTTTCTTTTGTCTTTTAGCTAGAGATTGGCTGAGATTAAGATCAATTCCAAATTGGGGGTAATTCCCTCTTGATGCACAGGTGTTCAGTTGTGTTGGATATCTTTCCTTTTCCAATTCTTCCCTGGGTGCTGAGGTATAAATGCTCTTTGTGAGATGGGGGACCATGCCCTTCTCACACCTACCTGTTATTTTCCCTTGCCCTGCTGATATTGAATTAATCTTAGACTAGAATCCTACTGGCATGTCAACGCCATGGCTAGTGGGAGGAGGTAGGTGACTTATGCAATGAATGGCAGACCCACAAGGGACCAGCCGCCAAACCAAGTTATACGTAGTCAATTAAAAGGCCAGAAGTCCGGGTGTCTAGGCTCAGAAGTAGGAAACCATATGATTTGTTGATTTGTCCTTCAAACTGGGATTCTAGAGAGTAAAGATGGCCACAATGAATAATTAGGGCAGGACAACAGGCATTACTTGAAACTGTCCTGGTTAAATCAGGATGTGTGGTTACCTTTCAAAGAGTCACAAAAGTAACAAAGGTGAGTTTGTGCATCAAGAATCTTATGCAGAAACGGGAGACTTCCTGGCCGTCGGTGACTAGGTGCTGTGGCTACAAGCTGGAAACCGTAGGTGGCCTTTATGTATTTGCAGCTAATGAGGACACATCTAGCAGTGAAGGGGCTGACCTGAACCCACAGGTGGATGGCAGGTGGACTATTGTAGTTAAGAGGGCAGTCCCTGGAACCATGGTACTTGGATCAAATCCTACCTACCAGCTGTGTGGTGTTGGGTGAGATCATTAACCCCCTATGTTTCAATGTCCCTACTTGTAAAACCAAGTATTCCTAACGACCTTGTAGGGCCATTGTGAGTTGCAAATGAGAAAATACATGTAAAGCACTTGGAATAGTTTCTGGCTCATAGTAAGTGTTCAAAATATATTAACTGTTAGTTCTATCATTATTGTTATCAACAAAGCAGTGGGCTCACAATTAGAAACCAGGATTTGAGGCTGAATCTTACTACTTACAAGGTACGTGACTTCGGGCAAATCACTTAACACCCTGAGCTTTGGTTCTAGCTCTGTAAAAATGGGGTATTCATAATACTTCAAAGGATGTTGTGAAGAAAAAACTGAAAGACGATGTCTGAAGGCACTTTTAAAACTGTAACAGCCTTATGGGAATGTCAGTTGTTATTTTGATTCTTAATTAATATTATGATGAATTGGCACGTGGTAACTGTACCAGTCCATAGGTGAGGAGGACAGACCGGGAACTTCAGCCCTGACTAAATTATGACTCTGCATTCCCTTTTCCAAGGTAGTTTGTTATTTACAAAATTTTTCCCTATGTATTTATCCCTTTCCGTCTCACCATTATCCCAGGAGGTGAACAGATAGTGCCCCATATCTCCGAGTAGAAAACTGAAGCTTTGAAAGCTGACATGACTTGCTCATGATTGATCCGTGGCAGAACTAGTCTTAGGACCAGGTCTTCTGATTCAGATTCAGTGTTATTTTCACAACTCAATGCTGCCAAATTAAATATTTAGAATTATAGAAATGTTTTGTTCTCAATTTCCTACTTAATTTTTCCTGGAATTATAGATACTACCTCGACCTCCAATGAATTACCAGTGATTGTATCTGTCACTTTTGCAAGTATAATATTCACAGTAGTGTATTTCTAACTTCTGGAATTTTAATTACTTGAAAAGTAATCATAGTTTTGTGGTATAATATTCTCAAATTTCTCAGTGATAAGTTATGATTATTAAATTTTCTCTACATTGTTCTCCTTTTACTGTTTCTCTGTAGTTTAGTTCTGTTTCTACAAACTTCAGTGTAAAATGTATATACTGGGGGTGCCAAAAAAATGAATACACATGACTTGTATTCATCTTTTGTTACCGGTATATATTGAGTATTCCAATTTTAATATAGTTTTTTCCTTTCTTAAAATGTGTATACACTTTTTGGCGCCCTCTGTATTTCAGTGATCCCCTATTTTGAAGCACTAACATTCACAATACCAAGTATTCTAATTGGGAGGACTATTGTCAGCCTTCCAGTAATTTTTTAAAACAATGAAAATAACAGTAAATTTGGACATGGCATGGGTTAACCATTTAACAAACATTTATTGCTCACATGACTGATTCTGTACCAGGCCCTTTCAGATATTTTATCAAACTGAAAAGTCATAACAATCGGGGGCTTCAATTCTTAATTTTTCATCATATATTCTTTATCTCCTTTTATCCCTTAATTTTTAAAAGGTTCCATTCCATTTCAGATGTTCGTAATTCTTTGTCACTTAAAAGATATCTGTGGTTTTATTGGTGATTTTATTGCATTTGTGGTATAACGACCTAAATGGTCACTTTATAAAATGTTCATTTGAGAAGGACAAGAAAGTTTATGTTTTGTTTTTTTCTGAAGGAAGAATTCAAATAACCCCACAACATTATGTAACCACTGTAAATTTTGTTAAATTTCTATCCAGTCTTTCTACATTCATTTTTTTTCTATGTACTTTAAATCAGGTGGTCTCAAAAACTTTGTAACTTGTTTTATTAATTTGTTATCATACCCTAAACCTTTCTTCAGGCTTTAAAAAATGCAAGGCAATGGGTGTAAACATACTTGATTTTTTAATTGTTCCTAATTTCCACTAGTATAATGTTTTAGTGAATACCTACTTGTATAAAGCTTTTCCTATATTTTGAATTATTAACTATGCTAGCTATTGGGTAACAGATATCAAATATTTATTAAACTAAATGTTTTATGAATCTTTGAAAATACACTGGACAGTGACAGAAGAGCTAACCAAAATCAGTGGGAAAAGGATAAACTACCAAATACCTATGGGTATTCCTGGGACAATTTGCTGTCCGTATGGAAGAAAAAAATAATTATATTTCCATTTCACATCATCTAACAAATAAACTTGGGATGGATTAAAGACTTAACTATAAACAGCCAATTATAAACCTTTTGGAGAATATATATTTATGACATCAGGATAGGGAAAGATTTTTTTTAAAAGTTACCAAAAGCTGAAATCATAAGGTAAAAATAGAATAAATTTTACTATATTGAAATAAAACGCTTTTTCATGAAAAGGACACTATTAACAAAGTTAAGACAGTTAAAAGTTTAAAGAGGTGAGAGAATAGAAGAATATACTTGAAATGTAAGTAACCAAAACAGAATAGTAAGCAGATCTTATGAAGACCTAATCAATGAGAAATGAGAAACAGTTACACCAGATAAGACATCGTACAAAAATTCACTAAAGAAATATCGCAAAAGGCCAATAAACAAGGAAAATATGCTCATTTCATTAGTAATGGGACATGCAAAGTAAACCATAATATGATATCAGTTCATACTTATCTGACTGGCAAACATTAGAAATTTGTCAATATTAAGTGTTGGCTAGAATGTGGGGAACTGCTCTTCTACTCCCTCTCCTGTGAGAGTGTAGGTTGGTGCAGCCACTTTAAAGTAATTTGGCAACAGCGACTAAAGTTGAAGATTCGTACATCTTACCATCCAGCAGTTCTACTTTATGTATTTTCTACTTCTAGAGAAACTTTCACAAATATGCAAAAACTTCAGCACGAGAATATCCTTTGCATTATTTTAATAATAGCATAACAAAGAAAATAACCCAACTGCCCTATTTCTCTTGTTAAAAAGGGGGGAAAAACAATAATGATACATTCATCTCATAGAAAGCTATACAGCAGTGTAACTGCATGGACAAGATCCGCATGTGTTAATGTAGATAAATCTTAAAAACAATGTTGAATGTAAAAATAAAAAAGGATAAAAAAGAATATTGGTAAATTTCTGTAAAATTTCAAAAGACACAAATAATACTAATTATTGCTTATGGGTGCATATATATGAAGTACAAGAATATAGCCGTGGATAGCAAGAGCGCTTTCTAACTTCAGGGTATCACTTATTTCTGCCAAGGAGTAGAAAGAGGGTCTTCAACTGTGATACATCATTTAAAACTTGTTGGAAACAAAATTAAGAACATAACTATAGTAAAAGAGAAACAGTTCTGGTTTAGGATTTATAAGTTCAGTGGTGCCTCTGAGTGCCCTGGTGACCTTTTCATGTTCCTTGAAATTTCTAGGGGACAGTCTTAGGTTAGGGTTACAATCAGTTTTTAGCACAAGAACCCTTCACTTCAAAGAAAATCTGAAAACCCTGCATAGTATGTGAAATAGGTGAAATCAAAACTCCTTGGGCAGAAACTAGAGGGCGAAGCCAGGGTGGGTGCCAGTGGGGTTGGTTGTCCCCACTTCTTATCAGAGCCTGGGGATTGGCAGAGATCAGTTTGTAAAGCCATGGATGGGTGACCTCCAAAGCATCTTCTCCCTCCGACAGTCTGTGTGACTGGCAGCAAGGGCTCTGTAGGAAACATCTGGAGAAATAGAAGAATGCTTTTTCCCATGAAAAACCATCTCTTCATGTGGCCATTCCACAGATTTGAATGTTGAGAATAGGATATCTCCCCCTTTATAAAAAACATTAATTCGTTATCTTTTTGCTGCTCATATCACTTCCTTACCTCCCTAAATGTATATCCTCACCATTCTATGTCCTCATTTGCTTTCCTGCCTCCTTTTCTGTGGCCTTTGGCCTCGTGTTTCCCCTTTCTTTCCTTTATTGCTTCATTTCATCCAAGAGCCATTTATCCAGATCCTGACAGAGCCTGCTACTCAGCCTCCCAATCAAGGGGCCCAGAGCCCCCTGCTTTCACACTCCTTAACCCTCAGGACCCACTTCTTGGTTGAAATCAATTGAGAAGGATCAACAACCACTTCCTAATTATAAAATCCAGAGGACATGTCCTTTAACTCATTTTCTCAGTCATTGACATCAGGATGGGGTACATGGAGCCAGCGGCTGCTCGGTCAACCAGGTCCAAAAATACAGGCTAACTTTGGGCTTTTTCATTCTCATATTCTCTCTCTCTGTCTATATATATATATGTATATACATATATGTGTGTATATATATGTGTATACACACACACACACACACACACACATATTGAATTTCAGATAAATCATAAATAATTGGGAAAAAGTATATCCCAAACACAGTACAACACTTTTTATTCTGAAAAAGTATTGTTTATCTGAAGTTCCAATGTACATATTATAACTGTGTGTGCTGTATTTTCTTTGCTGACTCTGCAGCCCTGAAGCTGAAGGAGGGAGCACTCCCCTCACACTGCGCTTCTCCCTGGCTTCCTGTGACCCTGACCTTCACGCTCCTCCTCCCTCCGACTGCTCCTTCACCGTCTCTCTTCACAGCAGTACCACTTCTTCCCGCCCGACTCTGACCCTGGTCCTTGTCTCTTTTCCATGGCACCCCCTCCATCTATACCCGTCAAATCCTTTCTTCATTGCTGACGATTCTGGATCATTCTTTGGCCCTGAACTTTTCACCAAGCACATATTTCCAAGTGTCTCACAGATGCCTCAGACTCGGTGAGCGGAGGCCTCAACTAGTCCTGAGCTGTTCTGACCCCTCTTACCTCTGTCAGGACAGCTCCTCCCCAGTCATATTTACTCTGTCACGCACCCAGGTGAAAAAACAGGTTTCTTCTGGGGCTTTTTGCCTTCGCTTCTCATATTTCCCCTGCAAGCCCTGATAATCCTCCCTGCCATATGCCTGGCTTGCTCTGAGCAAACACCTGTAAATGCATGGGTGTCTTCTGGGTTTGTTTTTCCTTGCCATTCTGTTACAGCCACCTTCACTCACATTTCCATTACCATATGCTCATTTTGGTAACTGCAGCCTGGCAGTGGTTTCCCTTCATCCAGGACAATCTTGAGGCCCCTCCAAACAAATCTACCTGAGACATCTTTTTTTAAAGAAAGAGAGTGCCTTTAATTTATTTTTTGAATAGATACTACATTTAGGTGGCTCAAGGTTCAAAAGGTACAAAGGGTATGTTGGGATCTTGAAAGGGTCATTCAATATCATCTCACTGCCCACCTGATTCTGTAACTAGTTGAGACAAGTTGGAGACAAGATGGAGATCAAAAGCTAGGTAACATAGGGAGGCGTGGTCTGTGAGCTGCCTTACTCATCTTTCACTCTGGAATTATAAAGACTTACATATCCAGCCACAGACCCAGCTGGACAGCATGGGCCTTCCCTCTGGGCTCTGCTCTAGTAAAAGCTTAGAGCTGGGAAGGGCCAGGGGCGTGCACTTCCAGCCAGCAGGCTGACTCCAGCACGGAGAAAGAGGGGGCCGAGCAGCTCACACTCAATTCCTTTTCTCCAGCTCACAGGTCAGACTAGTCACTGTGGTTCCTGGGGAAGGTGGGCCGGGTCAGGCGTGTTAAGTCCTGCACAGCACTCCCCAGCTGTGTGCTGCCGGTTACAGGTGAACCACCGGGGTATCAGTCCCTTCATCCTCGGGTCCAGGGTGGTCAGAGCCCCAGTCTCATCCTTTTAGCCTTGGCTAGTCTCATGAGAACCCTAATTTCCCCAAAGTTTACCCCAATGACTCAATATAATCAGTCTCTGTGTGTGACATAATGGCAAAAAAGCTGGGATGCACCACTCTAAGCCGTGGCCATCTCTGTATCTATAATGTAATCTATAAGGGCAAAGAAAAGCACCCTCTCACTTAGCACACACAGAAAATCCCTCCTGCACCATGTTCTCCTCCCTAACCTCTCGGGAGGCCACCAATATATATACATATACACACAAGTAAATTATATACACCTCCTTTTTTACACAAATCATGGAATAGGCCAAAGGCTTTAACAAATTATCGTCAAATCTCAATGACAACACAGTAAATGTTTACTTCTTGCTCATGTCCCAATCCATTGTGGCCTTTGGGCCAGTGAGGGGAGCACTACAGTTTTTTTTCAGGAGCCATTATTCATCCCATCATCCTTTAATCTGGTGGCTTTACTGGTCCCTAGGGATTTGGGGCCTCTGCCAGATGCTTTCAGAGAGACAATAAAAGCAGGAAAAGAGGAAGCAGTGAGGATCTAGGGGGTTTTGGGGGAGTGGGCTGGGAAATGATTTACGTTTCTTTTATCCACATTCGGTTGGCCAGAACTCTGTCACGTGACCACAAGGAAATGCAGTCTAGGTATCTGGCCAGAACAAAAGGAAATAAGGTGTGGGAGCCCATCGCAGTTTTTGTTGCTCGTGCCGGACATACTGTTCTACATCTTGCTCTTTTGATTTGACAACAAATTTTAGTAACTATCCGTTCATGAATAGTTTTCACAGACTTTCTAACAGTTGCATAGTGCTCAGTTTTACGGAGTATATCACAATTTATTTAACTGGTCCATGGTGCTGTCATCCTCCATGCTTTCTTTTTTACCATCTTTTCATCTGCAATGAATACGCTTGTCCTTATGTCATTCCACACGTATGCAAGCGTACCTTCAGGAAAAGTTCTTGGAGGAGGTATTGCTGAATCTAATGGTGTGGACATTTAACATTTTCATACCTATCGCTAGATTAGCCCAGTAAAAGGTTATATAGACTTGTATTCCCAAAAGCCATTTTATGGTTTAATCCTGTTTGTGTAAAATATTTCTACTTTTCTGCATGTTTGAATGGATATAGTTTAATCCATGTCCACTGGGTCAGAGAGAGGTTCATAGTCTGGGTGGTGTCCACATGCTGGGCCTTCACCCCTCCTCCATCCCTCAGGGTCCCTATTGTATATTTCTGTTCCCCAAGTGTGCCTTCTGCATCCTGCACTCCATTCAGTGCTTCAACCCTTTCTCTCATTTAGATTCGGGTACAGTGACCACTCCGTGAGAAACAGGGCTGGGTACCAAGTAGAACCCTTTGCATCTGTTATTATTTTGACTCCACCAAAGTAACTCTAGGAAGTAGGCCTTTGCACACCTATATTGCAAATAAGAAAACTGAGGTTCAGAGAGGTCAAATAAATCAAGGTCATCTAATTAGTATCTGCTATATTTTCATCAGAAAATCTATTCTTCTTTCCCCCACCCCAGTACTTCTCACACCAAAGCATAACTTAGGGCAAAAGAAAGGAAATGCTCACCACTGGGATGTCTCCGGGTGCATCCCCAAACTTCCTTCCCTGAGGGAGCCTGGATTTCTTTGAAGTCTCCTATTTGGATTAAAAATAAATACAGATTTTGAATTTCCCTTTTTAATACAGCTGCATTCATTTTATTATTTAAAATATTTCAACATGCTTGCTATCAGGTAGTAGTAAAACTCCAGGAAGCTGCCAGTTTCCTGTGTGGCTTGGGGAACCCTGGCCCACTGCCCCCAGGGCAGACAAAGGAGCAGGATCCTGTGTGCTGATGCCCCATGGATAGGCTCCTACTCAGGCTGTTTTAACATCCAGTCTTCCTTGTAGGGTCAGCAGGCCTGGCTAACTGCCTCTGCCTTAGAGAATTTTGAATTATAGCTTAGCCCCCTGCCTTGTACTGAAATTGCACAGTGTCTTTTCTTTTTTCAACCATGACCTTCATAGATTCGATCTACTTATTCCCTATCTTTAAGTACTTTGCAGCAGAGAAGAGGCTTGTCAAGTGTTTAAAGAATAAAACATGGGATGGTGGAACACATTATTGTGTTAACCACTTTCACTTTTCCAAAGGCGTTGGTAATTGACAAAATAATGAAAATCTACTTCTGAGTACCAACTTCTCTTAAACACTCTGAAATCTTGCTTTAAGTTGGCTTGCTGTTCCCTTGGTGCTTCCATTAGTACAGTGCCCATGCACGTGCACCCAATTCCCTAAGATATTCCTGTCACATTGCTTGACACTGGGCATGTCATTCATTGCTCCTCTCATCTCTGGAAAATGGAGATAACTGACTCTTCCAGCTACCACTCAGGGATGTTGTCAGAGTTGATGAAACAATGTTTTTATGGGGCCTCTTTGGAAGTAATAGAGAAATCACAGTCCCCCTTCCCCATTAAGATGGTGCTTATTGATTTAGTAGTTGAATAAAACACTGATATTTCTTCCCAGCTAAGTCATATTGAGTTGCTGAGTATCTTAATCCTCAGACCCACACAGAATTTTGTATCTATAACCTTCAGACTGTTGACAAAAAGAAGGATTCTTGGTGGTCATCACAGGGAAGAATTCAGGGAACTCACCAAATATGCCAAGCAAACAGTAGATTTGTTGTAAAAAGATCAGTACGCTCTCAGGATGGTGAGAGTGGGCATGCCCAGAGAAGAGCAGCTGCCCCGAAGAAAAGTGGGGCTTGGGAATTTATCACAGTTACCATGAAGGCCTGAAATAGTCAACACTTAGGGCTGGCGTTGTAGGTGTTCCTAGGCGGGTCCTCGCTGACCACTCCTTCTGTCGGAAGGAGGGATTTTTGTCCTCATTTCGCTCTTATCAGAACTGTCATGGTGACACGGGGGATAGAGATTTTCCTACACTACAATGCTAACAATATTATACTCCATTGTAATTAGCTAAAGTTCACTTTAGGTGTAAAGTGACAAGATGGCGTCCTGGGTCCTCTCTTGGCTACCAAAATCTAGTTCTGGCCAGTCTGGCAGCTGCACTTTTTCTTACAGATGATCTCATCTCCTCCCTCCTTAGTCTCCTCTCACCTCCTCCATTCTCTTCCTGCCCCTCTCTCCCTGTGGCCCTGTTCTTATTGCCTATGATAACATGATGAACTTGGAGTTTAAACTTGGTACATTTCCGTTTTACTCTTGGAAATATTTAAGTTGATTATCTCTCCTGGGCATGTCTGGGCCATTCCTAATCCTGGTGTATGTACATGAGATAGTAGGTAAAACTACTGCATCTTGGTGAACATATTGATATTTTTGTGTCCTCCATATTATCTGGTATTTTAAAATTAAATCCCAATATTTAAAAATCTCACTGCTCTCATGAAGCACCCATAATTTTTCCATTTCAGACTCTCGGGTCTGTTGCTCCCAATTAGCCATACTTTGTATAGGATATTAGACCATCTAAAAACTGTATAAATGTTTTAATTCTAGTAACTGTCTGTAAATGTACTGTCCAATAGTGGCTAGCCACAGATGTGAAAGGAAAAAAAAAATTCACTCCTGAATTGTACTAGGTTACAATTGAATTGTTCCACAGCTCATGTGGTGAGTGGCCACCGTGTAGAACAGTAGTTACAGAACATCTATCATCACAGGAAGTTCTGCTGGACAGTGCTAGTCTATAAGATTTGTATCTTTAAAGACTTGCGTCTTTGGCTGAAATATATTTACCTTTCTGCTCTTCCCATTTACCCCTGTCTTAGATATTCCCCCCTCGTACTATAATGAAGATTTTAATTGTTTGGGCCTTAGAAACAGTCTCAACTCTAAGGCCGTGGTTTGAACACAGCGTCTGAGGAACATGGCCTGTGGACTCACCATCTGGAGACGGTGCAGCGGCAGATCCAGCCATTTCTGAGAAATTGTCTGGATTTGGAGTGACTCCCAGAACTCTGATTTAGCAGTTCCTATGCTTAGAGCAAGTTTGAAAGCAACACAAATCTGTTTTGTATATACAAATAAATCCTCGTGTGCTGCATGCCGTTCCTAACCTGCCAGTTTCCTCTGGCTGCTCCAGAAAATACAATTCAATGGCACATTAGTTAGCCTGCATACAGGGAATGGGGCGTTCTGATTATTGAAATGTTCTGGTTGAGTGATTAACCTGATTTTTATAGAAAAACTGCCGAGGCCAGGGATTTTCTATCCAAGAGGTTATGCTGTGCCACTGTACTTCTCTCTTCCAGATGATCACAGCAGCGCTGCTTCATTCTTCCAGCAGCTAGAAGTACATTGCTCCCTCTGCTAAAAAATTTCAAAAAGACAATTGATATACTCTCAAAGGGGCTTCATAAAAATGAATCAACAATGGTGTTTCAAATTATCTTAGAAAAAAGAATAAACACAGAAGGAAAAGGAAGATCTTTGCCCAAATTTTATACTTATAACCTTCAAATAGTATAACTTTGAAATATTCATTTACTATTTTTATCTGTAGTACTAAATACTTAAAAACCTTACTAGATGGCAGTGCTTCAAGGCCTTTACAAATATTAATTTATTTAATTTTTATGACTACCTTAGAATTAGGTATCACAATTGTTATGCCCATTTTAAAGATGAAGAAACTGAGGTACAGAGAGCCATATAGATGGTCCATAGCTGATCTACCTGAATTCTCACTGGCATAGAAAGTTGTAGCTCAATAACTAGAACACACAACTAGGTTTATGAAAGGAGACCTGGCTGAGTTAGGTGGCTCTGATTTCCCCTACCTCCCCCTCCCCAACTATTAGTGGGTAGAGTTGAGGGGCTGGTATGGGGAAGGGAGGTGAGGGAGTCTGGCAATGTTCAATTTGGCCCTAATTTGTGCTTAATCCTTACCTGTGATGTGTAAGGATATTATAGGTACATATAATTCATTACATCATAAAGGATGTGACCCTCAAAATAATTTTTTTTTTCCAATTCAGTAAAAGTGTATTCAGCAATGGGCTAGCACTGGGAAGGATGGAAGTGACGTGGAACTGACTAAGCCGTCATTGTGATCCTTGATAAATTTCCATTTCATGGGGCAAACAGTCAAACACAAACCAGTGATCATGTAAAGGACGTTATGAAGCACATATGCTACAAGGGAGGGTCCAAAGTGCTGAAAGAGCACAGGTGACAGAACGGTCAGTTTTGACTAGGAAGTCGCAGTGATTTGAGAGAGGAGTATCTCTTGCGATCCAGCTTCAGAGATGAGTAAGAATTCAGGCATAAAAGGGGGAGGAAAATTGAAATTATATTTGTGGAGTCTATATATCTGAAAGATTTTGATGAGTACTGTAACGGTAAGAAGGCCTTAGTGGTGAAATAATGAATGGCAGTGTGTGTGTGTGTGTGTGTGTGTGTGTGTGTGTGTGAGAGATAGAGAGAGATTTAAATATTAAATGTTTTTATTTTCAGACTACCCAGGAAATAGCAGATATTGGATTCAAGAATTTGTACATCTCATTTCATTGTACTTCTCACCAAGTAATTTTGGGGGAGCCAAGTTTATTTTATCATTGAAATAAAAGCCAATGAACAAATACTAGAAAATCCATTTCCACTTTCAAATGTGTTTTTCCAGAGTCTAAAAAATATTTTAAACTTTGGAATGGAATAAAGTAGGGAAAACTAAGACTGAATTTCTAAAAATGTTTTACTTGGCTAAAATTTAAATAAATCCTTGTCAGAAGCTAAAATGTTTGAGCACCACCAATTCCTTGGACAAGAAAAAAAATAAAATAAAGTAGAATAAAAAACATTTAAAATATGAGGAATGAAAAACTAATCAAAACAAAAGGAAAAAGTTTTCTTTGCCCAGAAAAGTTTCACTGAGGTTTTTTGTTGTTGTTGTTGTTTTTTGTTTTTGTTGTTGTTGTTGTTGTTGCTATTAGCTATAGAATGGAGTCAGGTTTTACATTTAAAATATGTCTTTACAGTGATATTGTACTTATGAATTTCTGCACTGTACTTATGAATTTCTTATTTTTATCCTGCTAACTGAATAGCGTGTTAATATGCCTCACACAACCTTAGCAAAGGTGATGGAACTGTATTTTTAAGTCACATCTTTAGCGGCCCTAAAGAGCATGTTCCTAACTGCACTTTTGTCTTTTCTGGCAGATGACATTTGATCCAGAAATCTTCTTCAATGTTCTGCTGCCACCAATTATATTTCATGCAGGATATAGCCTGAAGAAGGTAAATACACAGTGATTGCTTTCTTCTTTTATTCTTAAGTAGAGAATTTTACCAGCACTAAGAAAACAAACAGTTATTGTATGGGTTTACCTGTTTGGTAAGACTATCATTATCTTATATTATGCGACACAGATTCAAATCTGACCTACTTGGAATTCTCTAGACCTGCTCTGTCTGTTCCTGGGGTGCTAGCCATATGCAGCTCCTAAGCCCTAGCGATGCGGCTAGTCTGAATGAAGATGTGTTTTCAGTGTCAAACACTGGATTTCTCAGACTTAGTATTAAGAAAGAATGTAAAAGATCTCGATAATATTTTATATTGATTTAATCTGGAAATGATAATGTTTTGGATATATGGGGTTGAACAAAATACATTATCAACATTCATTTTCCTTTTTTAAAACTTATTTTAATGTGGCTACTAGAAAAATTTGAAATGGCATACATGGCTTGCATTGTATTTCCATTGGACATTATTATTCTAGATGATTGTAAGCAAAGAGTTCACTGTTACTTAACACTGGGTTTATTCACCAGGGTGAAAACTCCAGAGTGCTTCGCTGATACTCAGCCAGTGGTGCTCACACAGAGAAAGCTCAGTTTTGCAGTCAGTGCACTTGCACAGCCTGAATGTGCGCGTCTCATAGATTAGTGACTGGCCTGGAGTGTACGTGCCGGCACCCCCTGAGCCACAGGGTGAGACTGGCTCTGTGAGCTCTGGGATGCGGACGCACGGAGGCGGCCTTTCACTGCCCACCCCACTCCAACATTCCTGGGGGCTCCTTTCTGGCCTGTCAGTGGCAGCAGCGAGTTGGCTCCTTCAGTAGAGACCTGGTCTTGTGTACTCAGGGCTCCCTCTTGCTGTCAGCCCTGACTCCTCAGATCCCACTTGCACAGCTGGAAGGGAGTTTTCCCAAGCAAGCACTTAAAAAGATTTAGAAGGCTGGATTTATTCAGGTTGTTCTTCCTCATCCCCAGCCCCAACGTGAGGTATCGTTTTGTGTGATTCTTTACAACAGTTGTAAGTGATTAAGGTTTTGTTTCATGACATTCAGAAGAAATATAAGGCAGAGACCCAATATTGAAAGTTAAAAGGAAGCTTAAATCTTTTAGAATAGTATTTTTAAAATACTAAAGCGTTCCAGTGACAACGAAACTTCTTAAAAACTTTTTCCAGAGTCCTGCACGGACTGTCCAGTCTCTTCCCTTTCTCTCAGGTCTAGCCAGTTCTAACCAAATTTGCTGTTTCTCTCACTTCTGCTCCATCACCTTCCAGATGTTTCTTCCCCCTATGTTTTTGGAAACCTCTGTCCTTTGTGGTGCAGACAGTTAAGTGCCTTTGTAGAATAAGGCCAGGAACTGAGGCTACAATAAAAAAATTCGCCTAAACAGTAAGGGAAGGGAGGGGCAGTGAAAATGCATACATTTATTTTTTATTTCCTGTTACACTAGAAAAACATGCTGATGTACTACATGAAATGTACTTTTTTTTCTCCCCAGAGACACTTTTTTCAAAACTTGGGATCTATTTTAACATATGCCTTCTTGGGAACTGCCATCTCCTGTATGGTCATAGGGTAAGTGACATTCGGAGTTCAAGTTCCGGGGGCCAGTGTGATCTCTGGGAGGAATCTCACACTTCTTGGACTCACAGTGACTGGGTGAATTGTCTATTTTTTTTTTTTTAATATATCACATTCTTACATCTTTTTATGACTCAATTCCGAGGCTTTCCAATCTTGTGACAAACACAAGGTAAAATCAAAGCAAGCTGGAATTTCATTGCTAGATTTTCTCTGTGAATTTTGAGCTTCAGACTTAGGGAATGTGGATAACTTGGCTTGAGTATGTGAAGCACATTTCATTCTTTTTTGGGGGTGGGGGTGCTTAGATAATGCAGATAAGCACACTGCATTCTTTTTCCATCTTCTTTGGAGGACCTTGCCTGTAATTGACAGGAGTGCAACAGTAACTACATGTCATCTCCAAGTATCAGCAGTTGTTTAACGACGGGATGGCTTTTCGATTGATACACTGTAGAATGCAGACTTGTTCCTTTCTCATTATATTTTATTGGTTATGCTGCTAAATCCCAAGTGTAGCCATATAGACTTTGGCTTGCAGCTCATCATAAAGCAAAATATGGTACAAAATGGTAAAGGCAGTCCAATTCACTTATAAGCCTACTCAATACACTGCAGAAAACACATCCAGCAGCCACGACTGTGGTGGTGTGGATGTCTTACGTTGCCTTTACAGCCTACTCTACTCCTTACATTGTACTGCCTATAACTGTTTTATCCCCAACACAAGAACTGAAGCTAAAAACATACACTAGTTACTCACCCAGCCCTCCCCTTATGAAATGTTAGTGGTGTCACTGGAAGGTTAAGATACTTGTATTTGAAAGCAGGAGGTGGGGGGATATGTGAATTTTTATTGATTCAAGCTTCAGACAGCTCAGGCGACATTATATGAAAATGTCCTGCATGGTTAAAGCAGCGAGAAAGCTAAAGATTTTAGCACCTGAAGGTGAAGCTTGTAGGACTGTAGATTGGGGAACCTCATCAAGTCTGGATGCCTAAGAGGCCTTTGCACATTTGTGACTGAGCGACACAGTGGATTCGATTCTTTTCAAAGCATGTTTGGGGCAGGCTTTTCTGTCCTGTGGGTATGCCACAGCTAAATTGTCAAATCTCAAAGCTGTCAAGGGCCTTACACAAGAATTAAAGCCCCTCATTTTGAAGATGAAGAAAGTAACATCTTAAAAGGGTAACTAATCATCTCAGTCTCACCGTGAGATTGTAGGGCCACGATCAGGACAGAATTCAGAATTTAGGCTGCTAATCCAGCAGGTCTTCTTCCTTTAGCAATTTCTCTTGAATTCCTACACATCCCTATACATTGTTCCTAGATGTTGACAGAAGGCTCTGAGATGTGTGGACTCTCAACAAGTGTTCATCAGTTTATAGCAAAAGATTCATCTTAGCCGTTCTATAATATGGGGATCAGAAATCTCTAATGGATCCACATTCTAAAGTTGTGGAAAATGCTGTCAAATTATGGAATAATCAGCTTTCATTATTACCCCATTTCCTCTGTATAACTGATTTTAAGTATATTTAAGTGTATGCATTTATACAATGAAAAAAATTTATAAATCTATTTTTTAAGTGTGACAATGCATAATTATGTGTGTGTGTCTGTGTTTGTGTGTGTGGCATATAATTGAAATGTTCTAAAAATTTTCAGTTCAAATGGAGTTGAGAACTTCTTCTAATTGAGTTTAAGGCTGCAATCAATAATTTATAATGGAAAGTGATTTGAATAACTTTTAGAACCATGCTGTTGTTTGAACTGGGCATAATCTGAACAACAAAAGTGTGTAGGGTGCCTTCTTTAATGTAGGTCATTAAAGTGCAGAAGAGATCCATAGTTTAAAGATTTTAGGATCTTATCTAGCAAGGTAAGGGAAGCCATCGGTAAGCATTAGCTTGAGGGTGATAAGGTCAGATTGACACTTAGGAAGGTCATGCTGGTGGTCGTGTGAAGGAGAAATTTTAAAGTGGGGAAAAGTGGCATCCAGGGGAACATTTAAGAAACAACTTCCGTAGGCTAGGTTAGAAGTGATGAGGGCCTGGCCTTAGGCAGTGGCAGTAAAGCAGATGTGGCGTCATCAACCAATTGAGTTCCTGAGAGAACATGGGGTCATTCAGCGCATGTGTGTGGAGTGAGAAGGGAAGGTACCTGGACAGCAGCACTATTTGAAGGGAAGAGGTGCCCACAAAAAACTAAGAAGTATTGGTCCCAAGAAACATGAAGAAAACTGTCAGGGCAGATGCCTGGAAGTCTAAGGAAGAGGTGGAGTAAGGTGGAAAGTGTCTAACACAGGAGAGGAGGTCAAGTGGGATAGGAATGGCATCCCTATTGAATTCACCCTCGGAGGTGGTGGCTGATGTCACACTTACCTGGGACAAAAGCAAGGGAAAAGTATCGGCAAGTCTAATTGTTTGGGGCACATAGGATGAGAAGCAAGAGTTTATTGTTGTGCTGTTGACCTCCAGATACAATGTCAGAACTTCTGAAGGAAAGGCACAAACTTAAATTCAGACCAAACTGACCCTTTCACAATTTGTGACCCCTGTTGTATGAGTCGCTCTAACTCACAGTCAAACCTTAGAAAACCTTAGAAAATGGGGAGTTATATTTTTCTGATAAATTGATGGTAATAAGAACAATACTACAAACATTTATTGAGTGCTTGATATATATGTACTATGCCCTTTTTAAAAGTACTTTGCATGGATTATTTCGTTTAATCCTCAAAACAATCCTATTAGGTAGATACTATTATTACTCTCCTTTAACAGTTGCCACAATTGAAGTGTAGAGAGAATAACATAATGTAAATAATAGAGCTGGTGTTAGTAACTAAATAGTTTGGCTTCAGAGTGAAAATTCTTAATGCCAAAAATATGTGTTACTTCTATTTATTATTGGCACTATCAATAAAAGTGAATATATTACACTAAAAAATAAAATTGTATAAATCAGTCAATATTTACTAACATGCCACATATTTCTTCATTAGTCCTGTAGGAGTTCTCACAGACATAAGAGATTTTTATTTGGAAATCCCATCAAAAGGAATTCACATTTTAAGAAGAAGAAGAAAGGATGCCTGGGTTTATGCAGGTGTACTCACACTTGCATGACATCGGCAGGAGGAGGGATTCAGGACTCTGAATAATTTCGTGGAGGAGGTAGATTCTGGGTAGTCGTTTAATGGGAGGGATAAGGTAGTTGGATTTTCCGTGCCATCGAGTACATTAGCCCTGGTGGGTGTGGTGAACGTCGGGCAAGTTTCCCAGTTGGAGAGTAGGCGTCACAGAGCCTGTGGAGAATGTGGGAACTGAAATGCTGAAGAGTCAGCTGACAGACAGACAGCCATGAAGTCCAGGATCACAGATTTATGAGAATGTGTAAGCCGTAAAGGGTGATTGTGGGTCATGAATGAAAACTCAGCTGGTAGGCATTGGCTTCTGTAGGTAAAGACGTGTCTAAGCAAACTACCAGTTGGATTTAGAGCTGGACTCAAGTGCTTTATAGGAATTGAGATCATTGGGTCCATTTAAATGCAAGAGTTCTTAATTAAATTTTATTAACTTCATATCATTTTTAGAAATTACATACAAACCATCTTTCATGTTACACTGGAAAATTTAATAATATCCCTTCTGACAATAAAATCAGAGAAACCTTTAAGAAAATTCTTAAGGATGGACTGTTGTAAAATAATCCAATCACATTTTCTAGTCCTCTCCCCCATTTGATCACTTAAGAAATATCTTAAATGCATCTCTTTTTTAGAATGAAACCCATGTATTTGAAATATTTCCCTACTCATCGCCTCCCTCTTTGGGGGCTGTTTCTTTATCTTTGGCCCCATGCCCCCACCCTTGTGTGCCACAGGTGACAACCTACCTACTGCTTACTATCTGCACATACACTTTGTCCTAAGAACTGACCAGTATCCATGAAATGCTTCTTTTTTAAAAGCACTGAAAACTATTCTTTTGTTTTTTCTGTGAATTTACACAAATGACACAATTTGAAAACTCTGTGGAGACTGGGACGCGGAGCTAAATGATGAAGAGCCCGCGGTGTACGCGTCCCCTTCTCACAGTGCCCGGTGATGTAGTCGCTACCATTACCCTCATTGTACACACAGGAAGGCTGAGGCGCAGACTTACCCACGGCTAAGCGTAAGCAAGTGGTAGTAAATGGCGGAGCCAGCGTGACTTCAGAACACACACGCTTAGCGTTAACTCGTCGTTCCTTCTCATATAATAGTTTACAATTCTTGTACTGTTTTGCAAGTAATAGCTATATCTGCCAGACAAACCAAGCCCTCAATAATTGCAGAGTTTTACATTTATCACTTTGGCTAGCAATTATGAAAAAATCTGAAAGTTTAAGAAGGAGCTGTGAACATCATTGTAAAGTACAAATGGAACCTGTCTTTTCTTACTGGAGATAGTTGCAGGGATAGTATGAATCCATTTCACTTGGTTAGTATTCCTGGACTCTGGGTAATTCACCTGGAAAACCTGGCTTCATAAATGTTAGTTTGTTTATGTTGTTCATACCACCATTCCTCGGGAATGTTCATTTTTCTATCGTGAACCACAGAAGCCATGCCCGACCTTCTGTGTGTCTGTCCGTGAGGCACAGGAGTGAAGAGGCCCCATGGAAGCTCTCTCTCTGCCACTTGTGTCATTGTACCTGCTGACCTGGGGATCTCTAGGCCTAAGTACCCCGGCACTGATTCTGGAATTGCTATGGCTCTGTCCTTAACTAGGAAAAGGTATGGTGAGGCTTACTGGTCTCAAAAGGCTAACTCCTAAACCTGGAAGAAGGGTCATTTACTAGTCTAGAACCAAAACTTGAAGAGGCATACTTCAGAGATGGAGGCCGGGCAACAGCTCAGTGCCTTAAGCTATAATAACTCTGGAAACAGGATGACTGAGTGCAGAGTTCTTAACCCAAGAAACACGGACCCTGACAAGGAACATAGAAGGGCTTCAGGAAGGCTGGAACCCCCTTATATTACCCATGGATTTTTAATGGGAGTCTGCATAGATTTCAGTTTCATCAGCTTTTCTAGGGAATTACAATCCTAAAACCAAAGAACTGGTATGTTTTTCAAGAGCCTGAGCAAAGAGATAACAGTTCGGGAAGGAGGAGTTTTACATATCTCTATGTTTAATTAGAACTGAAGAATTCTTTAGGCTGCATTCAGAGTGGCCATAAAGTCTAGAATTTGCATGCTATGATTTTACTATGTACTGTAATGTATCGTGTACTGTAAAAGCCATAAACCAGTTAGTATGTATTTGTGTGTGTTCCCAGACCAGATTGCCATCCTGTGTATATACCTAAGAAGTGCCAGGAAGAAGTCTCTACCAGTGAATATTCATTTTTACAAAATAATGCCAAATAATTCTCTAAAGCAATTGTACCAATTTTTCCTTTTAGTTTTTGGCAAATCTAATAGACATGAAATTAAATTATATTGTGATCTTCATTTCTATTTCTCTGATGGTTAATGAAGTTGATATTTTCATATGATACCTGCTCAATATTTCTTTTTTGGATAGCATTTTTGTATTTTGTTTAATAAATCCTTTCCTACCCTAGCGTCAGAAAGATATTTTCTTCTAAAGTGTTTTAAAGTTTTGCCTTTTGCAGTAAGTGTATTTTCTGGAACTGGTTTTTGAATATGAATATGAAGTAGACATCTAATTACAATTTTCTTCTAATAGATTTAGAAAACGCTGATTACCCTGATGACTGTCATTTCTGAGAAATTCTCATTCTTCCATTGTTTTTCTTTGTGTGTATTTTAACACGAACAACTTGGGGTGGCAGGCAGTAGCAGAGAGGCAAAGGTGCCGAGAGTGTATTTGTCAGTATCCCCCTGTTAATTCTTACCAACCACAAAGCCCTATATTTCTCCACTCTTCTCTCATCTATCTTCACCTTCTCTCGTCTTTCTTCCCTGTCCCTTCCCCTCCCTGCCAACCATGTGTTCCTCACTGTCCCATGAGACTGTCTGGTCTACTGCTCTCTGAGACTCCATTTTCAGCACACTGCAGAACAGCAGAGCTGGGGAAGTTGTGTTGAGTCAGACCAGAGGGGCCCGTGCCTCTTCTGTGCATTCACTTACTCTTTGGGTTCAGAATGGCACAGTAATAGCTTTCAGTGATGTCAAAGGGAAAATAAATACACTGTTGCCCTGACACAGCCAAATAAGAAAAAAAGTCATCTCTAATCTGTCAAGTACAGTCTAAGCTGCTTAGCAGTGTGGTTTCTCATATCCATATCACAGCATGCATGGGCTGTATTTCTGGCAGCAGAGAAGAAAGTGAAGTTTATGAGGAAAATAAACAAAAGGTAGAATGGAGGGGATTGTGGCGAATATCAAGAGATGTAGTTTGGAGGTAAAGTCATCAGAGCCACATGGGTCTATGCATTAGTCACCAATGTAAATCCTTCTGTCACAACCTTGAAGATGTCGGGGATAAGAATGACAGAAAAGGACAGAGAAAAATAAACAAATTCTGGAAAAATCCAAAAGGAAAGCAAATAAAGACCATCTCCAATTTAGGAGGAGAAATGTTGAAAGTCATGTAGAAAGAAAAACGATGACACACGAGATTGCTGACATGAGAAAAGGAAAAATGTCTAATAATAAAATATTCAAGTCTTGAAATTACCAAGTTTACTTTCATTCTTCAGTGTCCACAAAGTCAAACATTTTTCTCAATTTGACCAAAATCTGATGGAAGAGCTACATACAGTAAGTGTGGCTCAGCTTCTACACACACACACACACACACACACACACACACACACACACACCATGGCCCATTCAGATAAAAGGTAATAAAATAAAGGAAGTATATCAGTTATCTATTGCTCTAACAAACCACTCCCAAAACCTAATGGCTTGAGACAACAACCATTTTATTAGTTCACAGTTCTGTGGCTCAACAATTTAGTGTGGCCTCAGCTGGGCAGTTCTGGGATGCTCCGTTGTCACTCACATGATGGTAGTCACCTGGGCTTGACAGGGATGGAGTGGTCTGAGATGGGCTCACTCAGATGTCTGGTAGCTGATTCAGACTGAGCTGGTTGGTCTGGGGACCGATATCTGCTCCATGTAACTTCCCACCACCTACTAGGCTGGTCCTGGCTTTTTCCCATGGTGGTGTCAGAACAGCATCCTGAGATGATGGCAACAGAAGACCTCTTAAAGACCAGTCCCAGAAGTCACGTAATAAGACTTCCACTGCATTGTATTGGTCAAATCATCTCAAGAATCAAGGCACGGGAAATAGGCTCCACCTCTTGATGGGAGGTATGATCAAGTCATGAATTCAGGGAGGGGAAGTTTATTGTGGTCACCTTTCAAATACTTTACCACAAGAAGGAACTATAAATTATCTGCAGGGATATCAAGGTGAGAGGTCGCATTAGAAAATAGGACTCAGAAACTTGTGTGAAACCTATGGCTACAAAAGGAAAACAATGGAGAACCGAGTAGACCATAGTGGGGCTAAGTCACTGCCTCCTCTTAGACGTCCTGATAGTCTGGAACGAAAAGCAATGAGTTCTTACTCTGATTACTTAAGTGACTTACAAGAAGTATCTTATAATGTTCTGTGTTTGTATGTAAAACTTCTATGGAAAAATATACATAAAGCTCAAAGGAAATAAGGTAGAGACCATGGCTCACTAAGATTTTATGTTACCAAAGCAAAGGGCATTCATGGAACATTGACCTTTGCTCAGGTCAAATGGGGAATTATGAAGAAGTTTTATTTAATTTGAGAATTTCATTTGCTCTTTTTACCACGATTGATGCAGAGAATGTGGAGGAAGAGGTGTGCCATATTAGCTGTAAATACAACATCTCCTCTTAGCTGCACCTCCCTTGTCAAGGACTGCCACGTTGTGGGGGAGACACTGTTCCATGACATGGCCACCGCTGGACCTATGAGCTAAAGCTGGGCCAAAATGGAGATTGCTGCCCCTAAATCCCCTCAGAGACTGTCCGTGATTAATACTTGACTCCTGACATAACCAGTACCTACCTCTCTTTTATGCCCTATGGCGTGCTGGTTCCCCGTTGTCCTGACCTGGAGAAGCATGTACGTCATTTTCCCTTACCTGGGATCATGACATACCCTATACATCCTGCCCTGTTCTATATCATTCTTTGGCATCTGTCAAGTGGCATGGGGATCCACTTTGTCTTGCCATCACCCAAGATGTGTCTCCTATATCAGGTCCCCTTAATAACACTGTTAATTACCAGACTGGACTGCCTTGCCTCTTTCTTTGGTCTTTCTCTGCGCTCCACTTGCATAGATAGATTTTCAGTCTAGGCCCTTTTCCCTGGGCCCGTGTGCATGAACATATGTCATGCCTGGTTTGCATCCATGTTTGTCTGGCTGGCAGTGGTGCTTTGGGCAAGGGTGGAGCTTTGGAGATGGCAAAACTTGATCCTGACAGCTTATTCACTTTACTTGAACAGTTTAAGAAGTCAAGTTAAAGAACTGTGCCATATGGCCTTTCAGGGACTTGAAGATTAACTTAAAAATGGAAACCCATGAATCCTTCACCAAACTGTAAACTACATTACCAAAACTGTCATGCTTACCTGTTTGTTCCTCCCCGCTCGCCTTTCTCCCAGATCCCCAGAGGTAAATCTTATCCTGAATTTTATTTATAGTTTTTCCACATGCTTTTAAGCTTTATAAAAACAGTATCATACTGATTGGGAGATGGAACTAACAAGGGCATGGCTATTAATCAGATTTAGAGAAATAAAGGCGATTTGATACATATAGTCTGTCGTTACTAAATCTGTCTGTCGAAATAAAGGTCATGGTGATTATCTGTTTTCTGGCTTCAAATATAAGCTCACTCTGGATTTGACTGTCATATCTACCACAGTTTGGACATCATGTGCTATCCTATTCCATCTTTGACTTATCCTCCCCTGTAGACCTAACCTCTTATTGGTCATGCCCTCACTTTTAGCAAGAGTCAATAACTATATTGCCAAGTGAATCAGTGAATTAATGAAAAAATTTGAGAAATGCATATCCTTTCGTTGACAAAGAGGTAGTAGAAATAACAAAAGTTACAAGAACTAGCTTTTTTGGTGCATTTTCTATGTTCTAGGCCTTGAACTGACCATTTTGCATTTATTATATCACTTAGTCTTTACAACAAAAGTAGCAATAGATACTTCCATTGTTTCCTTTTTGTAAGTGAGAAGTCTTAGGTTCTTATTGCTTAACTAATTTTTCCTAGGTGTGACTGACTCCAGACCTTGTAGCTAAACTCCGAAACTCATCTTTGCAACTGAAATTGCGTCCTGGGCCTGCAGCAACATCAGGGTCACCTGGGGCTTGTTAGAAATGCAGAATGTGGACCTCACCCTGACCTCCTGAGTTCTAGTGTGCATATTAACAAGAGTCATGGGTGATTCTGCTATGCTGCACTTCCAAACTGGCAGAGAGATGTAGTAACTTACTCAGGTTTTAGTAACGACAGACTATGTGAATCAAGATAATTTAAGCTTGCATTTAATCCATATTATCACTGAAACTAAACCAAATCAATTAATTTTATGATTTATATCCACAAGATTTATATGGCTATCTGTGAGTGTGCACGTTTCCGGGTCAAATATTGTCTGTGTGTTATGGAGAAGGTAATTGGTAGAATACTGTCAGTGAGCCATCACATGAGAAATATCCAGTGTTCTGGTCTAATGGTTTTTTGTGCTCCACCTGACTTAGCAATTATGCTCTGATGTCATTAAAATGAAATGGTCCCAATAAAGGAATAGAAGTCAATCTTAACTCCAGCTCTGAGATGCTTTATTGCTCTATTTCACCCTTACTTACTAATTCCCACTGCATGAGAGGTAACCATAAAGGTTTCCAATAGGCAATCTACATTACCAACAGAATCATGAATATGAAAGATGACATCATTGTTTTAGCTTCGATGAGCAAGTATAATCTTGAAGGTCGTTGCTACCGGATGATAAGTGCCTGCAATACTTATTTTCATGCAATTCTTGACTATTTGCCTTATGGTTGCATCTCCTTCCTCCAAAATATAAATGTGATTTCAACATCTATATGAATTTTACTTGATTTTTGACTGGATTTTTTTTTTTTTGAACCACTGTTCCAATGTTTTGTGAAGTAGATTACTCAGTCTTTTCCTCAACTTCTCAAGGATACCATATCACTTGTTCCCATTGTCAAAACAAGTTCTACAACTATGAAAAATATTGACTATAATAATGATAATTGCTTGCATTTGTTGAGCATTTACTTTTTGGCAGCCATTGCCAAGCACTTTATGTACGTTAAGCTCATTCATTACCTCAATCCCTCATTTAAAGATTTTTCTCATTATAAGAATATATATTTATTGCTATAATAAAATGCCCCCATTTTTCTTTATTAACACAAGTTTTAAGTTTCCTTAAATGGTAAAGAGTTCAACAAAATATTTTCATAAATATTCTTATTATAGAATAGACTTTGGCTGAACGTTTTTTTTTTTAATTTACAGTAGAAGCTCAGGTTTCTTAAGAAAGAATATTCACAGGGAAAAAGAGTGAGTCCTAATGTAAACTATGCACTTTAGTTAATAATAATGTGTCAATATTGGCTTATTGTAACAGAAATTGGGGGCTAAAAGGGTAAATGGGGACATATTTTGAGATTTTGAGTACTTTCCACTTAACCTTTCTGTAAACCTGACACTACCAAAAAGTCTATTCATTAAAAAAAGAATGTCCACGTTAAAAACCGACCCCTTTCTTTGACAACAAATAGAATAGACCAGATATTTCCTATGACCCCAGTGTTCCAATACTTGATGAAAACTGGAGAGTCCTTCTCTAAACATAGGACTCTAACTCTTTTAGGTTCATGAACTCCCGAAGTCCACTCGGCCTGTTTTAGCGGCAGCACCTTGGTTGACCTGTTTGGCAATGGCCCTACCATACTTCTTGTCTATCATTGTATCAGGAGCCCTACAAATAGCATACAAGCTGGACTCTATATGGCTCCTAGGAAACTTCCTCTCTAGTTAGCCTCACTTCTCTAGTGGCTTCCTTCCAAATCCCTTATGGAGAAAATGATCTTCAGAAATGTTGAGGTGTTATGAGGACGATGCTTTCTTAATTATCCAAGTTAAACCTTATTTCTTCTATTTTACAGACTGGACATTAGCCCTTGAGTTTCTTGCTTTTCCTCTTTCAGTGTCCAAACTACACTATTGAGAAGATCAGGATTGGATAAACTTTTTCATGAAAGTGATCATAATGTATCATAATTTCTATTGCCTATGATTCTGTAATCACATTTCTGAAGATCATTTTCTCAATGGCTGTGATCATAATACCTCCGTGATGATTTTTGGTTACATGTAATACGCCAACATTTCCTTCCTGCTAAATATTCACCATCATTTAATCATCTGTTACCAACTGATTCTTTCTGACTGGATGTTACATACCACTTCTGTTTCAAAGTTTACTTACATGTTTAATTTTTTCATGTTGATTTTGCATAAATTGGCATTCCATTATTGAGCTGTCCTCTATCCAGGTAAACATAGGGCTTCTAACATGTAGATAAATTGCTTACATGATTGTGAAGGTGTTGTTTTTAATTTGTAGCAAAAAGGTATTCTACGTTACAAATTTAAACCCTCTACAAAAGTCAATAACCTGATTATTTAACAAGTTATCCTCTGTGCTTCGTAGCCTATCCCAACAGAGAGAAATTAAAAGTGTAAGAAAAGGTAAACATTATCCTCTAAGAGTGGAAAGTAAACAGAAACTCATTTGGAAGAATGTAAATTCTTATTGTGGATGGCACATGCTTCAGGAAAGAATTTCACTTCAAAATGGCCTTTTTATATGGGAAAGATACTCCAATGTTAGAAATATGGGCAAAATGTACTATTTTCATAGTTCTTTACCCTCCTCACAAAGTATTGTTATTAGCATTTCACAACAACCATATGAGACAGGTGGGGGCAGAAATGATCCAACTTTATGGATAAGAACATTGAGTATTAGAGAAATGACGTTACTTTCTCAAATACTTTTCAATAGTATTTGTCAAAACTGGGACTATATCTATTTTTTCTTACTCCTAGAGCTCTGAAAATGCTTTTCATACTTGGTTAAGGGCCTGCCCCTACCATTGAAACAGACTCTTTTGTTAATTAATCAATATAACAAATAAAGTTTGATATCAAATAAAATTTGACAGATGTAATAAATAATTACATATACTGTATACGCGCGCGCACACACACACACACACACACACACACACATACACATTTGGGATATGAGATTTCCCTAAAATAACATCACTAAGCCAAATCCAGAATGAATATAAATCCAGTGAAATTGTTTAGGATACTGGAGATATACCTTCATGTGATTGCACGAACCCTACGTTAGTAATAGTGCCGTGTTCACAGAAGTTTAGACAACTGTAGTTAGGTAGTCTCTAGAAGAAATCAAATACACAGTGCATGTGACTCAACCAGAATTAACTCATTCAGCTGCAGCCCAAATTATGCTTTTCAGGAGCTGAAAACTCTGATCTTCTCTTAGACTTAACTGATCTATTAGTTCTGCTGATGGGCAGTTTAGCTTGGCTACTTCTAATGAATAACTTTTTGTTAAAAAAATTGGTTTTCCTGTTGGAAACATAGTAAAGAAATCTCCCCAAAGGTTTTTCTCTTTTACTTTCCAAATTTAATTTTCCTTATATCCAATTAGGAAAATTCAGCTATTTTTAAAGATAATTTCTTACATAGTTGCCAGATAATTTCCAATCCCGCCTTTTCTCTTCTTGCCTGTCCCCCAGCTGAGTAAAGTTACAAGAGACATGCTTACTTAGGCATTGATATTTAGTTCCAAGAGCCATTCTCTGAGTCCATCCTTCCTATATTTAGGAATTTCAGCTTTCAATAATAGTTATGGTATTTTTGTTTTAAAGCTCCACACAAGGAATGGGACTACTTAAACCAGGAGTTGTTCATAGCTATTTCAATACTTTGGAACATACTTTGAGTAGCGTTCATTCTCTTCAGACAATGTAGTTATGAGAACAGATCAAGCTTTTTTAAACCTTGCTCCAAGAACAAAGACCATTAGCCCAATGCTACTGACCATGCACTCTGCAGACCTGCGTTGCTCAGTAGGTGCTGCTGGACTGGGAGGAACAAGCACAAAAACAGAGAAGAGACATTGAGCCACATCCATCATGATTTAAGAGAGTCACTTTATATCAGTTGAATAATAAAATATCTGCACTTGCATTTTGTATAATGTAAAAATGTCATTTATCCAACATTTATTGCATTTTATAAACGTATGGGTGGCAACAATTTGGAAATAATAATAATGTTAATTGACTAATTAATCAATGCTCCTTTATCACAGAGAGTTTGAGAAGCAGTGCTCAGGGAGGTTAATTCAAAGATTTCATCAGTTCTTTTTCTTTCTTTTTTTTTCAATTACAGTTCACATTCAATATTATTTTAGTTTCAGGTATACTGCATGGTTAAACATTTATATAACTTACAAACTGATCATCCCTGTAAATCCAGTACAACTGATCATTCTGTAAGTCCAGTACCTATCTTGCACCATACACAGTTACTAAAATAGTACTGCCTATATTTTCTATGCTGTACTTCAATTTCCCTTGACTATTTTGTAACTACCAATTTGTACTTTGCCTTTTTCACCCTGCCCCCCAAACCTCTCCCATCTGGCAACCATCAGTTTGTTCTCTGTACCTATAAGTCTGTTTCTGTTTTGTTTGTTTGTTTATTTTGTTTTTTAGATTCCACATATGAGTGAGATCATATGGTATTTGTCTTTCTCTGTCTGACTTATTTCACTTAGCATAATGCCCTCTATGTCCATCCATGTTGTCTAAATGGTAAGATTCCATTCTTTTTTATGGTCGAGTAATATTTCATTGTATATGTTTATACATACCAGTTTCTTTATCCAGTCATCTGTTGATGGTCACTTAGCTTGCTTCCACATCTTGGCTATTGTAAATAACACTGCAGTGAACATAGGGGTACATATATATTTTCAAATTAGTGTTTTAGATTTCTTTGGATAAATACCCAGAAGTGGAATTCCTGGGCCCTAAGGTAGTTCTACTTTCAATTTTTAAAGGAACTTCCAAACCATTTTCCACAGTGCCTGCTCCAATTTGCAATCCAACAGTACAGGAGGGTTCCCTTTTGTCCACATCCTCACCAATAGTTGCTGTTTGTTGATTTATTGGTGATAGCCATTCTGACAGGTGTGAGGTGATATCTGCTTGTGGTTTTAATTTACATTGCTTTGATGATTAGTGACTTTGAGCATCTTTTCATATGTCTGTTGGCCATCTGTATGTCCTCTTTGGAGAAATGTCTATTCAGGTCTTTTGCCCAGTTTTTAATCGGATTGTTTGTTAAGTTAAATCAGTTTTTTAAATATTTTGGATATTAACCCCTTATTGGATGTATCATTGGTGAGTATCTTTTCCCATTCAGTAGGTTGTTTTTTCATTTTGTTGATCGTTTCCTTTGCTGTGAAAAAAACAACAACAAACATTTTAGTTTGATGTAGTCCCATTTATTTATTTTTTCTTTTGTTTCCCTTTGAATATATCCAAAAAAATACTACTAAAAGCAATGTCAGAGAGTTTATTGCTTATGTTTTCTTCTAGGAGTTTTATGGTTTGGGGTCTTACATTTAAGTCTTTAATCCATTTTGAGTTTATTCTTGTATACGGTGTAAGAAGTGGTCCAGTTTCATGTTTTTTTGCATGTATCTGTCCAGTTTTCCCAATATCATTTATTGAAGAGACTGTCTTTACCCCATAGTATATTCTTGCCTCCTTTGTCCTACATTAAATGGTCATATAGATGTGGGGTTATTTCTGGGCACAATTGTGTTCCTCCCAGTATGTCTTTGGTGCCTTTCAAGCTGCTAACCTTTGGTGGAGCTTAGGGTGAGTGTTTGTGAGTGAGTGAATCTGTGCATGGGCCCTTTAAGAGGAACGCCTGGGACTCCAGCAGCGGGCTGGAATCCCTGGTGATTTTCATGGCTACCTCTTGTAGGGGCTCCTCTTCCCTGCACTGGAGCTCTGGGCTGGGGAGCCTGGTGTGGGGCTGGGGAGCCTCGGGAGGACCTCTGTGGCCAAGATAACCTCCCTCATGCTCAACTGCCACACGTGGGTGTGGGACAAACCTGTTCTGTGTCTCTGCCCCTCCTACTATCCTTGATGTGGCTTCTTTATATCCTTAGTTGTAGGACTTCTGTTCAGCTAATCTTCAGGTAGTTCTCCAGGGTGGTTATTCTATGATTTAGTTGTAACTTTGATGTGGTCGTGGGAAGAGGTGAGCACAATGTTTACCTCCTCTACCATTTTCCATCTTGACAGGCAAAGATTTCCTCATTTCACATAGGGAAGGAAAATGGTTAGAAAATAATTTTTAGGTTGTGGTTAAACTTCAACAGGTGGATAACTACTTTCTCAAAACAGATCTTAAATCTATTAAAGTTCGCCAGAAAATTACTTATGCATTTTTAAGGGATGGCGTTTTTTCCCTCTAGAAGGAGTTTTTTGATAAAAAATGATTGTGACTCAGACGCTTTGCTTCAAATTTTCTTTTTTTCTTCTTTTTGGAGTCAGAGAGAAGAGGGAGGAAGTTTAGTTGGCTACTTGGAATATGGGTTGACTACATCCTTTCTGTCTTAAGCTTTCCAGACTGAGTAAGTTTGAGGTAGTAGAGCTGCAAGTAACTCAAGTTGCCCAGTTTTAAATGAAAATGGCTGTTTTTTAGAAAGGTCCCGGGATAACTGAATTTTAGGCATAATTTCTGTGATTGGTACACCATTATCAATCTGGTGCTTTTGAGAGAGAGAATGGGGCCAGAGAAGAGGTGAATAAAAAGCCTTTTAGTGGCCTCCGTGGTGCCACCAAAGAATTAAATTAATGTATCTTTCACCAGAGAAATACATATTCAGTTCCTTAATGTTGTGAGTTCTTGGTTTCCCCAAAAGATAAATTTTCATACTGAGAATATATTTTAGCCCTCCTTTAAGTGAGTTTACAAAATTGTTATGATGGAAACTATTCAAAATTTGCAATCTTTTTAAAATAACAAACATATGTAGAGATAGATTTTCCTCAGTTAAAGTAACATTCCTACCATGGTGTGAAATTCATTCATGTCGAAGGGGAAATAAAATATTGCTTTGGAACATTACTTGTGATTGAAAAGAATTCTGATCTAGAAAATCCCACCACCCCTTCCTTTATAAATTCTCTCAGACTCTTTATTTTCACATAGTATTTATGAGTCTTTTTGTTTTATAAATTTGAATTTTAGTCTTTCTTCTCTAATTACCCATAGACAGTTTATATTAGATAAGTTTATAAAAATCCATGAGTCTAGGAGAATTTATAGTTATGGGAAACAGCTTTTATTTTAAATGGCATGTTGCCTATTCTCCCCTTTTTAAAAAAAGGTGAGAAAATGTTACAAATTGTATTCCTAAGAATGGAAAAGTTGACTTTGTAATGCTTCAGAGTTTGTTTTCATCACCTGCCTTGCTGTTCAGATGTAATGTTTTCTCATTAGTCTCCAATTCCACTGTATAAGTTCATTAAATCACTATCAAGAACATCTCAATACTAGGGGGAAATACTCATAAAAGTTTGGTTTGAATAGATGGAAGAAGAATTCTACCATTGGCACAAAGATTGAGAGGACTGTTAATAATGATCTTTAATACCTGTTCCCTTTGAAGGATAGAAATAATAGATACATAGTTTGTTATTGTATGTATTAAAATCCTTTCATACTGCCAGTGTTTAAAAAAAATCATTATGTTTTGGTAAAGCAGAAAAGAATAGTAAATTAGTTAAAAAAAAAAAAGGTGTGTTGTTTTAGATTTAAAAAAACATAAATTTAAATTTTAAAGGTGACAGATTTTATTTAGAACATGATAAGTATATGTACATTTCTTCAATGTCCCAAAGGTTTGCATATAAACTAGATTCAGAGCACAAAGCAAATTGATAAAGCTACAACCATGTTTGTTAACCACTGATACCCATGCAGAGGTGAAGCCAGATTTTAGAAGGCACTGCAGTGTGTTATTGTAAGTTCACATTTCAAGATCATTTGAAACTTATAATCTCTTTGAGTATTGGAAAGAAAAGTTGGAACTTTAAGAAAGGTCTATTTCAATAAACAGGTATGAAAAGATATTTTGGTAAAATTATTTGCGTAACAAACACTGAGGCAAACCCTAAACATGTGAAGAAAGCAGTGAAGATTATATTAAAAGGGATGTTAAACAGGAGGGGGGAAACTGTCACCACTTAGGAAGCTGAATCTCCATTCCAAAATCAACAAAGTGAAATAATTATGCACCATGAACGATGCACCAGCTGAAGCTCAGCAGCCATTGTTTTTTAGATTGTGCCCCCTGGTGGGAAAATTTATAAATCACAATTTTAACAGTTGAACTGACTCAACAAGGCTTGTTTCTTATTTCTGGGTTTATGTACAATCAAACTTAAGCCTGAAGGAAAATACATGATGAGGGTTTGAGGCAGTTGTGTATCAACTAATCTAGCCTTCCAGTTTTACCTGGAGATGATAAATGATTTAGTCTGCCTTGAAAGAAATAAACTCTTATTCCGTTCTGTGTCCAACCTAAAGTATTAATTATTGAATACCTTTTAAGTACCACACACGATGTGAGCATCATTTCCTTTAACCTTATTAACTCTGAATTTAGTCCAATGCTTTTTCTCTTCATTTTCCTGTTACCTTACGGTCTTCCCAGTGCTAAAATCCTATCTCCAGTCTGTTCATACCTGCATATTCAGGCTTTAAATAATATTTCCTGACCTCTTTCAGAATGGGGCCTATGAGGGGCAAGACTGGCAGGGGGTGTCCCGGGAAGTGCTGCTCGCTCACAAGCTGGTGAGACCAGAGGCTGAGAGCTGGGCTCCCTCACACCAGTTAGCAGTGGGATTGGGACATCCTGTTCCAGGCCTCCTATCCTGGGCCGGGTGGGAACAAAGGATGTATGGCGGAGAGACACATTGGGGCTTGAGAAGCTGGGAAAGCTGAGGAGAAAATGAAGCAAGGAGGGAGGTGAGAGAAGGCTGACAGGGTCTCAGAGGGACATGGAAGCACCCTGGGGCATTTGCACTTCGCTTCAGGGTGAGCGTGTTCCCATGTGCCAGGTCCCTTTGAGAGGTTCAGAGTGGAAAAATATGTGTACAGTATGAACAGTTTTAGAATTAAAAAATGTTGCAACAATATGTCTTGTCTTTTTTTCTTTATAATATGATACATGGTATACATAATATAATAACTAACACTTATAGGCCACTTACTATGTATTTTGTCCTAATCACTTCATATAACCTAACCCATTGAATTCTCACCCACACCCCACGAAGCAGGTAGTGTTGTTGTTTTCCGTTTGCTGCTAAGGAGACTACAGCCCAGAGGGAGGAAGTGCCATGACAGATTCACATGGACAGTAAGTGGGATTGCTGACGTTCAAACCCAGGAGTTAACCTGTGTTCCTAACCAATACTCCACGCCTACGTGAAGTTAGGAAGCATGATGATGAACCAAACACCTATAGATCCTTGGCTCAACTTCAAAAGTAAAAGACATGACTGGTACCAGTGCAGGTCCTGAGCCCAGGTGCCTTTCCCAGAAAAGCTAAGTGATTGCCCCACACTTGGTTATTATCTTCTGAGTTTAAAATCCAACTGTTGAGTTATATGGATGCTACACTGCAGCTAAATTAGAAATTTACTAGTTGATTTATTTTTTTGTTGATGCCAACAACACAGAATTTTTACCTTATATGCCTTTTTGCCTTGTATGTGGGGATTACCCCCGTATCCACCCCTTATTTGATTTTAAACAAACCTGAGTATTTTATTGCATTTACAATTGGAAAAATTTGGGGCTCTGATAGTTATTCATGAATTAATGAACTAATCAATTCCCCAAACATACGTAAAACACCTATTGGGTAGCAGTTACCATGTTGGGGACAGGGTAACAGCCAGTGGCACACTAGTGGCTTGTACTGGCTCACAAGAGCCCACGGGTGGTGTTTCAGGACTTTTGTGAGCCAGTTGTCACACACAACCATTATTAAAAATTCAACTATATGAATATACAAATATATGAATTATATTAAAGATAAAGTTAATAAATACTAAAAGCTTATCACTTCCTAATTTTTTTGCTACATTGTATCGTTCATGCTCTTGAGGTTATTTACAGTTGTATCTGTATGGTGGGACTATGTAAGAATGTGCTAGACATTGTGCAGTTCTCAGCTCTACTGCAGACACTTCACACCTGAAATTGGTCATTGTGCATTTACACTGTGGAAACCAGCAAATGCTACAAATCAGGGCTTTTTCCCCAAAGGAGCCAGATGTTGAACATTTAGCAGCATATGACCAGTTACAGTGAAGATTAATACACAACCTAACCTCTACCAATGAAAGAGTGGTTGGTTTAATACAACTGCTGATTTGAGCAGTACACACACTCACAATTAAAAAAAAAAGCAGATCAAAACAAAGACCCAAAGCAATGGTCATTTTAAAGCATTATCCTTTAACGTAGTTAAAATCAACTCTGATTCTCTGGGATTTGCAGATCGATATAGAGAGTTGATGCTCCGTTTCTGAAACTGGAATCGGTCTGGCGGAGCCTCCTGGGGGCAGTGGTGTCTCTAATGTTTTTAGTCACAGCTCTGTGATCTGACAGTTTTTCACAAACTGAACTTTGGAGCAGCCAACCAGTTTGCTAATTAGCACTTCACAACAGTGGTCACAGGTTTTCTTTAGAGATGAAAAAAACCTTTGGAAGTATTTACTAATAGGGTTTAAGTGCTATGGTTCCTTCCAAGACCTGCTTTCACTTCAGATAAAAGTAGGCAGAGGACCCTCTGCCCAGGAGCTGTAGGGCTCACAGAATAAACCACACTGGACTTAACCTGGAATTCGAAGCCCTTCTAACTAAAGCCTTCCTTCTCAAATAGTTGTACTTGGTTGTACTGGTCTTTAATTCATAAGACTGAGTGTACCAGAAATGCAATGTTCTTCTTCTTTTTTTTTTTTCTGTAACTAAAATTATTTTCTGTTTTGAGGCTTTAATATTCTGGGTGGCTGAAATAAAATCTCTCTCCCTGGGATGGTGTCCAATCTAGGAGAGTTTGGATCACCAGGGTATCTGGACAGGGGCCTCCTGGATGTTATCTGTGCATGCTGGCATTCACAGAGACACCATTGTCAGGACTTCAGGCATTGGTCTATACGTTTCACTTCTCTACCCTTCCTTGTCCTAGCAGCAAAGTCTGAGTCATGTGTGAGCCACTCGGGCCCATGGAAATCATTCTGCTGTCCGCCACCCCCGCACACATACACATACTCTAGGGGGTCCTCTCATGCTGCCTTGGACCCATCTGCCTCGGCTCGAGGCCCAGCTGTGACTCAGCAGACCATTTGGCTACCCTTGAGCATTTCGTCTTCCGTTTCTGCTGCGCTGCTCTGTCTGAAAAGGAGGCTGCTCCTTCCTCTTTATCAATTCAGGAATGGGATGTGGTCTCTTCTCTGCCCCCTCGTAACTGAGAAAAAGAAGTAGAGTCCTCTACTGGCTGCCTACAAGTGATAACAAGACAAGAAAAGACTCAGTGGTTTCTACTACTTTCACTACACACACACACACACACACACACATACACGAGGTGTGATAAAAAATATGGTGGATGTTTGAATTAAAAAAAATTATTACAGTAAAAGACATGTTACCATTAATCCACCTTAAAATACTCCCCCTTGCTTCAAACACACTTATCGCACCGTTGTGGCCACTTTCTGAAGCAGTTCTGGAAGTCTTCTTTCATGAGTGTGTTAGTTGCACTGTCATGGCTGCCTCAATGTCCTGAATCATTTTGACTTTGGGGAAGAACCAGAAGTCGTACGGTGCCAGATCCATTGAATAAGGTGGATGAGGACACACTGTAATGTTTTTATTTAACAGAAATTGCCACATACCAGAAGCGATGTGTAACATGGAGCGTTGTTATGATGGAGGATTATTTACGACACACTTTAAAACACACCTTCTCTCAACCGTAGCTCACGCCTGGCTGACTGCACTGAACAAGTTGAAACTTATCACACTGTTACTAAGGTTTGATGCGCTACTTCCCGTACTGCAGATCCCTGCCTTTCCATTGGATGGCACTTGGCAGCAGCACTCACCATATATTTTGATCACACCCCTTGTGTGTGTTTGTGTGTGTGTGTATATGACAAAGATGGCAATAGGAGTAGAAAGGAAAACATAATATCTTATTAATTAAGTATACCCCAATGTCAGTACAATTCTTGGTTATAATTCAAAAGTTTCTTGGGGTTTCAATCACAAATTAAGCTGAAATGGAACAGTTCCATGTAGAGAATAAGTTCCCATTCAGTGTCTTTAGCTCACCTTGAACTTGAGATGCCAGTCTTTTCCCCATGGCACCTATTTTCTGCAAATTCAGGGTGTCTGTCTATGTGTTTGAATGAGTGACTAACAAGGATATGATTAATCTGGAAAGGCAAGCTTGATTCAGTCTAGTTACTCCATTACTGCCCTTCTTTGGTGCTTACCAATTGAATCAGAACCCCACCCAAAATGTCATGAAAAAAAAAATAAATATAAAGGATAACTCCATCTTAGCACAGTTGGCCGTCAATGAACATTGGTTCTATTAATATTTAGCAAACACTGCTTTACCTGGTCTCTGCAGATGCTCTCATCAGCCATGACTTTCAAGGTTGACCTTGGACTTCCCAGTCTCTAAAACTGGAGAAAACAGAAACAAACTCATAGGTACAGAGAACATTTTGATGGTTTATTTATTTTGTTCTTTAGACTCCACGTATAAGAGAAATCTCATTGCACCTGTCTTTTCCTGACACTCCACTCAACACAATTCTCTCGAGGTCCATCCATGCCTCCAAAGATGGCATGAACCCATTACCTTCCCTGGCTGAGCAATATTCCATTGTATATATATACCACCTCCTCTTTATCCATTGTTCCACTGATAGACACCCAGGCTGCCTCCACATCTTGGCCATTGTAAACAATTCTGCAACAAACCTATGGATGCACACATCCCCTCAAAGTAGCATTTGAGTTTCTTCAGATAAATACCCTGAAGTGGGATTATTGGCTTCTTCATTATCTCTTCTTATAGCCTTTGTTTTAAAGTCTATTTTGTCTGGTATAAGTATTGCTACCCCAGCTTTTTTTTTTTTTTTTCAGTTCCATTTTCATGAAATATCTTTATTCCATCCCTTTGCTTTCTGTCTGTATGTGTATTGCAATCTGAAGTGAGTCTCTTTTAAGTATCATATGCATGGGTTTTTGTTTTCTTATCCATTCAGCCCTCCTATGTCTTTTGATTGGATCATTAATTCATTTACATTGAAAGTAATTGTTGATAGATATGTAGCTATTGCCATTTTAACATTCACATTTTTTTTCCATCTTAAGGAAGTTTCTCTAACATTCCTTATAATACTTGTTTGGTGTTGATGAACTCCTTTAGCTCTTTCTTGCCTGGGAAGCTCTTTATCTCTGCTTCGATTTTAAATGATAGCCTAGCTGGGTAGAGTAGTCTTGGTTGTGAGTCCTTTCTTTTCATCACGTTGAATATTTTATGCCAATCCCTTCTGGCCTGCAAAGACTCTATTGAGAAATCAGCTACAGTCTGATTTATATGGGAGATCCCTTATAAATTACTAGTTGCCTTTCTCTTGCTGCTTTTAGGATTCTCTCTTTGTCTCTAACCTTTGAATTTTAATTATAATTTGTCTTGGTGTCAGCCTGTTCAGGTTAATTTTTGGGGGGACTCTATGTGCTTCTGGATTTGTATGTCTACTTCCTTCACCAGGTTAGGAAAGTTTTCAGTCATTATTTCTTCAAAGGTTCTCAATCTCTTGCTTTCTGTTTTCTCCTTCTGGTACCCCTATGATGAAAATGTATGTTGTGACTCTTGATGTTGTCCCAGAGGTCTCTTAAACTCTTCTCATTTGTTTGGATTCTTTTTTCTTTTTGTTGTTCTGATTGGGTGTGTTCTGCTACCTTGTCTTCCAAATCACTGATTCTATCCTCTGCATCATCTAATCAGCTGGTGGTTTATTCTACTGCATTCTTCATTTCAGTTATTGTATTCTTCACTTCTGACTGGTTCTTTTTTATGGTTTGTATGTCCTTTTTTATTCTTGCAATCTCTGTGTTGAAGTTCTTACTAAGTTTCTTGAGCATCCTTATAACCATTGTTTGAACTCTGTCTCTGGTAGGTTACTTGCCTCCATTTAATTTAATTCTTTTCCTGGAGTTTTCTCCTATTCTTTTATTTGGGGCACATTTCTTTGTTTCCTCATTTTGGCTGTATCTCTGTGTTTGTTTCTATGTATTAGATAGATCTGCTATGTCTTCCAGCCTTGGCTGGGTGGCCTTATGTAGTAGGAGTCCTGTGGTGCCCTGGCACAGTCTCCATGGTCACCTGCACTAGGTGCTCCAAGAGTGTCCCTTGTGTGAGTTGTATGTGCCCTCCTGTTATTGTTAGCCTTGGTTGCTATTGGCACATCAGTGGTTGGGATTGACACGAGGCTGACTGGCTGTGTGGTTTGGCCATGTTCCCAGCTTCTGGGCTGCTGTGTGGGAGGCTTAACTCACTGAGTGGGATTTGCCCCAGTGGGCTCTGGTGACTGTTGGGTTTGCCCATTATGTGTGCCACTTGTGGGGCTATTTGGGTGGTACTCTGCTGTGGTCTGAAGCCAACCTCCAAGTATTTTGGTTCTGGGGCCCCTTGTGAGGAGCTCTGGTGCAGGCCCAGGTCACCCACTGACTGTAAGTGGCTGGGGGCTAACTGGTAGGAGCTACAAAGGAATTCTCAGTTGTTTGCTGCATGTGCTAAATCTGCAACATGTGGGAGAGGCCACGCTATGAACCCAAGACAGCTGCCACCAGTACCAGGCTTCTGGTAACTGCAAAAAAAGCCAGGATACCCAGAGGCCAGCTGCCACCTGCTGGCTTGCTGGCTCCCTTAAGGTTCAACTACTGATAAAACCTCATGAGGTACATGAGTTGGGTGAGACAATGTCTCAGGTAGTCACTAGATTGGAAAGAGTTGTAGGAGCTCTTTATACATCAATGAGATTAGTCCATTGTAGTGTGAGTTACAAATACTTTTTCAGTTTACCATTGTTTGCGATGAGGGTTTTTTAAATACTATTTTTATATAATTGATGTTATCAATACTTTGTTTTGTGGGCTCTATGCCATTCTTACAAAGCCCTTTCATAATCTAACTTTTATTTTAAAATTTTCTTCCTTATTTTCTTCAAATGCTGTCATGTCTGTTTGTTTGTGTTTGGATTAGTTATTTGGTCTATTTCCAATATTTGGAATAAAAATTGTGATGTTAGACGCTATCATTACCCACCCTTCCTCCAACTCCACACACAAAATAGTGACACGTTTATTTCTATAGTGTTTGTTGAATAATCCATCTTTTGTCCACCCATTTAAAATACTATTTTTGTCGTTTACCATAGTCAGATATTTCTTTTGGTTGTTCCTAATGATATATTTTGATTTATTGATTATCTTTTCTTAAGCACCTACCTCACTATCTTAATTATTAAAGCTGTAAACTATGTTTTTATATATGATAGGCAAGAGTCTCTCTTTTTTTTCCCCCAATTTTTCTGATTATTCTTGCTTGTTTATTTTCAAAATAAACTTAAGAATCACCTGTTTAATCTTGCACCGAAATCATCTAGAACTAGGTGTTTTTACTAGGATTGCATTACATTTGTAGATTAATTTGTGAATTCATCTTATTTATGAGGTTGAGTCTTCTCATTCAAGAAATATGACATGTTGCAAGTAGTTTATTATGAATGATAAAGGTATCAAGAGAGATATTTATATTCTGTGTACTGTTAGAATGAATTCCAGGCTACCATAAGCATTTATACTTATTTGCATTCGGATACACCTTCTCTTGAATTGGGGAAAAGGACCACAGTTGCAGCTAGCTCCCTAGAAATTCCACATACCCCTTGGCATAGCTTATCTCTGCACTCAGGGGAGTGTATTATGCACACAAACATTATTGTCCTTCTGTCACACTGGGGCGAAAAGGTTTTGAGTTGCAACAAGAGCATAAGCTCTTACTTATCTAACAAAATTAATGTGCTTATTGACCTTTTCCTGGAATACTACCGTGTTTCCCCGAAAATAAGACCTAGACGGACCATCAGCTCTAATGTGTCTTTTGGAGGAAAAAGTAATATAAGACTTGGTCTTGTATTATATTATATTAAGATAAGCCCAGTATCATATCATATCATCATATCATATCATATCATATCACCCAGTATTATATTATATTATATTATATTATATTATATTATATTATATTATATTATGTTATATTATACCTGGTCTTATATTAAAATAAGACCGGATCTTATATTAATTTTTGCTCCAAGGACACATTAGAGCTGATGGTCTGGCTAGGTCTTATTTTTGGGAAACATGGTAACTTTTCCGCTATATTCTTTTTCTTTTTAAATTGCTAATAGTAAATATTTATTCATGGTTGAAGCCTCTATATTCTTATTTTTCCATGTTTGTATGTGCTTTTTATTTATTAGCTCACATGGAATTACATGTTAGCATAGCTTCCTGGAGATTTGGGGGCCAGAAGGCTGCTCTTGGAAAATAGCAAAAGAGAACATTTGTATAGTGTGAAAAAGAAACAGTTCTCATGTTTCCCAGTCTTTTCTCCTGGTTTTGCTTTTGTTTCATAGGAATACGTTAGGGACTGAAGAATAAAATATTATTAGCCCAGGCTGATATCAGGAACCAAATTCATATGGGCTTGTTTTCACTCATGTTAACATGGGTAAGGATTGCATAAATACACTGACGGTCTCTGGGTGTAGAAAAAGCATGATTCACAGCAGCGTCCAAAGCAAGTTCAGGTTTTAGTAAGAGTTGGAAAAGCTACTCCTGTATTTTTAAGGTTATAAAACACAATTTGATTTTCATTTACTGTGGTAACTCCTTGTCTCATCTTTAATTTCTAGTAGTAACAATGTTTACTATTCAGTATGTGCCAGTTGCTAAGTATTTTAAATACATTTCCCCCTTTAATCTGATAACTCTATCATGTTGTTTCTTCCTACTCTAAATCAAGGCTTAAAAAAATTAAATAATTCACTTAAAGTCACAGAGACACTAAACAGGGGAACCTGAGTGGATACTTGAGCTCTTAACCAATAAGCATGCTGAACTTTTTATAACAAACAAAACACCTTATTATTTTTAACTCTTCATAGTTATAATGAAGCATTTTCTCAAAGTAATCAAATACGAACATTTATACTCACTGTTTGCAGAGGTAAGGGTCTTATCTGGTTTTTAATAAAATAGCATTAATATGTTGAAATTGGAAAGTTTATTGAGAAATCCCATTTCCCTTCAGGGGCTCTCACATTTTGCTGAATGAAGACGTATTCAGAGAGCATTAATATGCCATGCCATTCATTCAACAATTACTTTTAAAGCACCTATCATGTGCATAGATAGCACTGCACATCTCAGTAGCCACACTATACAGAATCTGCATCTTTGTATTTGCATGAGTAGGAGTTCTTTCACCTAAAACAGCCTTTTGGTTTCTTAACAGCTCCTCCTGTGTTTAGATGAGATACAGTCCTCCAGCTGCCATGTGGATAAACAGAGCACTGTCACTAGTCACATGTTCAGGGGGGTGGTGCATCTGCTTCCAAGAGAATAATCCTTCATTCTCTTAAGTAAATAGAACACCCTTTCTCAGCATCTACAACTTGGAGATAAGATACATGGCAGACTGTTGTAAAGATGGAATGAATTGATAGATGTGAAGTTCTTAGAGCAATATAATAACTTATAATGCCTCCCCAATTGGTGATATTCTTCTGATTGTTTATTAGCACAGCCATAACTGTGGTTTATAGGTAGAAATGTGTATCTGACTTTTCTCCTGACTGAGAATCATTGAGAAAGGGGATTGTGTGGACCCTTAGTGTCTGGCATTCGGTCAGTGAACGCTTTAAATAAAAGAAGAGAAGGTAGTGGAAAGAAGTAAGAGGGGGAAGGAAATGTTAAGAAAAATAGAAAAGGACAGCTACACACGAACGGGGTGGTTATGGAGAGCATCTCTATAACTGTTATCTATTTACCTTTAATTGTGGTACTAACTTTGCAGCAAACGGAGCAAACATTAGAATTCATACCAGCTCTCTTCAAGAGAATATATTTTGATTACTTAAAAATTCTGAGAAAGCGAGAGACTGGAAAGGTATAATTACTGTCTGAACAGTTATTTCTAAATCATCAGGCTTCCTTTTTATAATTATTAGTTTACAAGTTGGAGAGGTGTCATAGAAATGTATGAAGTGATAAAGATGAGGTGTCATGGAAATGTATGAAGTGATAAAGATGATTGGCCATTTCATTAAGGAAATAGGCTGTTATTTTAAAACATTCATTGAATATTTAACAAATCATGCTGTAAAGGACAGCAAGAGTCACACTTAGTACTGGAGAAATTCTAAACCTGTTGCCCTCTGTAAAAACAAGGCTGCACTAAAAGTTGTTTACTTCAAAAGAGTAGAAACAATAGACATATTTGTTGAGGGTTACAGTGTTCGCTTCAGTGGGCCTCCAGGTGTATAAGAATGCGTGGAGTCCCTGCCACAGAGAGCCTTCTAGCTGAGGTTAATGACACATTTGCCCATGAAAGTATCCTCCTTCCCCCCAAACACAGTATGAAGTTAATCTAGCCCTTCAAGTTAATTCATTGTTTTACTTTATCATACACACACACGCACACACACACATTTTCTGTTGCAGTGCCCAAATCACCTGAGGGGCACAGCTAATCTCACAAGTGTACATGATAGGGAAGCAGTAAGTAAATTTACTTGGCATGGGGAATTGCATGTAGGTGGGGGGTCACCCACACCTTTAAAGCCCTTGGTGTCCAGTCCTGTTTGAAGATACCCTGGCATGAATAACATGGATGAAGTTTGGCCATGTTGTTTTAGTTGAACCTCAGTTCCTGCACTCTGTCACCGGCAGAAACATCTAGAAATCCATCAAGGGGTGTGCCTCCTGAATGAGACATATGCTTTAAAAACCCGACCATGTTATTAGCTTAATTCTCGTGAGGTATCCTTAGCTCAGGCACACCAAGACCATGTGGTATTAACGCTATAGATACGACCCTTGAATTGCACACAGCTGCTGTGGGCATGATTACCATGTTTTTGAGGATTGTTTCACAAAATAATAAATCAGCGTACTGAAATAATAGAATTATTGGACATGTGGAAGGAGCTTTGGAACTCTTCTAGTGCACCTCTCCATTTATAGCTAAACAAACAAGCAAAAATACAAACCAAGACCTAGTTGTAGAAATTTCTAGTTGTAGAAATTTCTTAATGGTGAAAGCAATCACCCTGCTATCTTTAAATGTGTGACGAGGAAAATTCTGTGTGGTAGCCATCTTCCTCCATCGAAATCCCTTCTTTGCATACATGCTATCTAAGCATAGTTAAATTAATTTGGGCCTTGTTGTCTGATATTACATCCTTTTCATATTTCTTAAAATGTTAACTTATCCTCAGCATGAAGCACTTCCTCACCTTTGTTCTCTCTGGCTTTCATCTTCCAATATCCTATAGTTCTTTGCTCACAGATTACTGGTTTCCAATAAGAACATTCTCTGGGTAACACCTAAGCCATTCTAAAATTTAGTGTGCAGCTTCTATCAGCTATTTATTGCCTCAATATGCTCTGCCATGATACGACCACCACAAAACTCAGTGCCTTAAGGTAATAATAGCTTGAGTCTGCAGATAAGCAATTTAGGCTTTGCTCTGCTGGTTGGTTCTTCTTGTATCATGGGTCTCACTCACATGTTTGATATTCAGCTGGGTGACAACAGTGATTGGGCCACGTGCTTCTCATCTTCTAGCAGGCATGCCTGAACATGTTTTTGTGGTGATGGGAGAGGTGTGAGAGAGGAAGCAGAAATGTGCAAATGCCTTGTCAGTCCTCTACTTGAGCCAAGTCCTCGAACAACTTAATGGCCAAAAAAGCTACATGGCAGAGTGAGAGGGCACTGCAGTTACATGGCAAAGGAATGGAAGGGTAAGGACGTGGAGCTACTGATGCAATGTCCCACCATACATCCTAAATAAAATCTCAGATCTGACATGAAAGTAATACTGAATTGAGCTGCACAGCCCAGGGTGACTATGAAGCACAGATTTATGTTTCATAGACCGCAGTCTTCAGCACCGACTGACAATGCTTTTTTTGTAGTAAAGAACAATTATTATATAAATTAAATTCTATTTAATTCAATTTAATAGGCATTTATTTACCAACTATGGTGCACCAATCATGAAGAAACAGCTAGACTATCAAGCAGCATAACTGTCACAAGGTTTCTGCTGAACTTCCAATGCCCCCATCTTTCTAGGCAGCGTGTGAGCAGTGTGACAGACTCACAGAGTCTGAACCTCAGCAGTTAGAAAGCGGGAATCTCTCTTGGCTCAGTGATCTCTCCGGGGTCATTAGTGATGGACTCAGGTGTCTGAAACAAAATACTAGATGTAATAAAGAGAAGATTGAAAATTCAGCAAAGGAATTCTTATCCCTTTCAGATAATTGGGGTGACCACGTAAGGTGGTGACTGTGTAACCTAAAGGTTTTCCAGAAATTACTCTGAGGGCAGCAGTTAGCGCTATTTATGGAAATGTAACTTGCATTGCATGTTTTACTATTCAAAGGGAAAGAGAATCAGAAATGCAAGTGACATGCTATCATTGAAATTTCTCCAGTTGGCTACACGGAAATAGTTTGTATTTACTCCAAGAAGTAGGTGGCATCCCCATGATTTATTATGTCTCTAACCAACCTGAGAGCACTATGTTAGATACTATCAGCAACTTTCTCCATCAATTCTTGGTGAATTAATAGGTAGGAAAAAAATGGCCTTTCTGGAACAATAATCCCTTTCCTTTTTCCCTACCCTGTCAGAGTGTTTTTTTTCAAAAACAGTGAAATCCTCAAGTATGAGCTTGACAAAGGGAAGCAGGAGGAACCCAGGTATCCTGCCTACAATATTGCAAAGGATGGTTTTCAAGCGTCAGAGATCTTAGTAGAGAAAGACCTCTTAGTAATATCCTAGGAAACCCTCCCAGTTAAAAAGGAGAAACACTGACTTATCATATCAGACTCTCAATAAGCACATTTTGTGCAGGAAAAAAAAAAATCACTCATCTGACTTGGTGGCCTCATATCCGTTTCTTCTGTTTTCGAGATTTTACAACAGAGTTATCACCTTAAAGATTCCACTAGGTGGAGCTCCTGAGCCACATTCCATGCTTTATGACAAAATGAAGAAATATGAAAAAATTTTAATTTGCTTTTTGCTTCCTTTCTCATGGCTTTTTTTTTTTTTTGAACGATTGCAGAGTGGAATTATTTATCGTTTGGTATATTAAAGAAAACCTGGCATGTACAAACAAGCACTTCAAAGGTTTTTAGTAACACCTATCACAAGAGGCTGACTTGATACCAGAAACCAGAAGTGTAAAATCTATGATGGTATTTTATTATAAAAGAGAAGTGCAGGGGTATGTTGTTTTCTTTAGAACCACAGTGACTAAACCACACATCAATTATTTGAAGTGATCTGTTTATAAGACATTCACCTTAAATCAGATGACTGGATTCTTTCAACTCAAAATTTCTTTGTTGAGTCTTGTAAGATAAAGTCAAAATGAAAAAAAAAGTAGAAAGGTGTATATTTTCAAAGCTTGTGAACGAAATAGCTCTCTCTTTAGTGACGGACAGAGATACCTGATTGTCATCGTGGGATGTATCTCAGGCACATTACCTGTGTTCTGAAGAAATAAGGTCGGGGCTCCTTTGGCTCACAAGAAGAGTGATGAATTTCCAATTCTGCCTACTGTATAGGAAAGCCAGTAGAAACTGTCACCTAGAGCCTGAGTGGGGGCCTAGCAATGTCTTCTAGAAGCATCTGAGGCTTCTCCAGATGTCAAGAAACCCATGGACCCAACATTTCCATCTCCTCCTCTTTTTTACTTATGGAGCCCAAAAGCTCATTTCTGTAAATGGCGGAGCCTCGACAAGGACTCCCGCTCCAGTGCCTGGCCATCCTCTTGGTTGCTTTTCATCGGAATTGATCTGAGTTCCTCAACTGTAAAATTGTCCTTTAACGTTACAGAACCTGTAGAAGTCAGCCACAAAGCCTTCTCAAAGAGGCGAGATGTAAAGAGCTTTAAATCAGGCATATCAGCAGACTCAGGATCCAGTGCTATCCTGGCCATGAAACTGTGTGATCTTGTTCTTTAGGACTCAGTATCCTCATCTGTAAAGTGAGGAGGATGGAGAAAACAATTTCCTCGTTCTATCTGTGTTCATCCACAGGCAAGCTCAGGTCAGCTCGAGAAAACAATCACAGGTAGTATCTTTACTTCTATCTCTCTTGGGAAAGTTGCTTTGGGGATCATCACACTAATAAAACCACCCATTGCCAAGTTTCATTTGGGAATACAGAAGTTGTGCTTCCATCAGGGGTTATTTTAATTATATATTAAGGATTACAATAGAATTCCATCTTAAGAAAATTGGTAGACTGTCAAAATAGCCCATTAAAATTCAAATACCAAAATCTCAGAACACCCTTAAAATTAAAGTCTTCTCTGCAAATGAAAAATGTATTTATGACATTAGCTGTGATGGTGGTGGTGGTGGTGATTACATTTTTAAACTATTTTCATGAAGCAAATGTTTACTGTCCTCTCCATATTTACAGCGGTATCAAACTCATCAGGAGATGAGTCTAAAGAGGACTGTTTGGGGAATTGCAAAGAAAGGCATATAAGAGAGTTTGGCTCTGACTGTGTCCACTCATCCAGTTCCTATGTAGGGGGAATCTATGAAATGTTCACAATAAAATGTGGGGGATTTGGACATGGAGATCCAAATCGGGGTTCCATTGGGTTATTTTGTTCCCAGTCTTTCCAGTAGGAGATAGAGGTCTGCTAGTGCCTATGATGTTATGATTCTTCTAAGACTAAGTCTCAGTGGGATTTAGGAAAGGGTCCCTCACATGAAAGAAGACAGAAAATGTCAATGAAAGAAAAAAATGCTTAAAACAGTAAAATACTTAAGAGGAGACAGAAACTACAGATTGAAGGACTGTGTTGTCTTAGTTGCAACTCTTGTTAAGTCAGCTTAAGGAGAACAGGGGTGTTTATCATGAGGACAGAGGGCATCTCACTGAATCTGATGGTAGAAAAGGAGATGGCCTTAGGAAGGACCTGGAATATAAAAAGCTGGACAACATCTAAGGACTTAGGCAGCACTTACTTTTGATCTCTTTTCTGGGTCCTTCCACTTTCCCCTCCTTCCGTCTCTCAGAGGAGCTGGAGGGAAGAAGGCAGATATCCCATAGCTGCTGCATTGATAGTTCTTCAGGGAAAAAAAATAATAAAGACCAATCCAAACTAACTGGTTATTTCTATCCGAGTCCCAAATTATTTGGATGGGGTGGGGTAGAATCTGAATGGATTAACATGGTGCCACGTGCCCACCATGATTTGAACAATTCTTTCCTGGGGAGGGGATAGTGCACACAGGGGCCGACTGTAGGGAGGTAGTGATAGTTCTCAGGGCTCTGTCCTTCAGACGTGAAAGGAGGCAGTGAAACCTCACGGTTAAGCACAGGGATTTGGAATCTTAGTACTCATGTGGCTAAGTTGGGCAAGTTACTTAACCCTCTCCACCTTAGTTCTTTTTTAACTATAAGATGAGGATGCCCATGGAGTTGAGAAAAAAAGTTTAATTTATATAAAGTTGATAGCACATTGCCTATAATATAGTTAAGGAATACCAGTTGTTGATATTATCATACTAATTGAAAGGCACAGATGTTTAAAAAATGTACAAGGTTACTTTGAATCCGTTTCTGAGGCTGTAGGAACTTGTCAGTTACCTCTTATTTTGTAATCCTCCTTTCCTCATCAATAAGCATGGACATTACATTGAAAAGTCCAGTTTTATGCTAAAACTTAGATGCCTCCTGTGTCCTCCCTCTATCCCTTTCCCCTCTGTCTGCCCCTTTCCCCTGCCCCATTCTGCTAGTCTCTGCTAGACCAAGCTTAGTATCATGTATACCTTCTGACCTTTCTTTTGCCCTGGCTCTCCTGCTCTGTTTTACCTATCTCTGACTGTCTTGTATTTTGAACTGTTGAAACGGTCTGACACCTGTATTCCCACCACCCCTACCTCTATCTTGGTTCACTTTTTTTTCCTCTATTAACAACTTCATTCCAAACATTTTCAAGTCCAAATACACTGGGGACCTTCTTACCTTATCAGTGATATGAGGGCCATTATTCCTTCAGGGGGAATTTCTACAAGTCATATTTACATTGGGCGTTCATCAAATGATTCATCAATTGATGCCAGGTCCTGCCCGGAGGCTCAGGCGGTTGGAGCTCCATGCTCCTACCTCCGAAGGCCGCCGGTTCGATTCCCACATGGGCCAGTGGGCTCTCAACGACAAGGTTGCTGGTTCAACTCCCGCAATGGATGGTGGGCTGTGCTCCCTGCAACTAGCAACGGCAACTGGACCTGGAGCTGAGCTGCACCCTCCACAACTAAGACTGAAAGGACAACAACTTGAAGCTGAACAGCACCCTCCACAACTAAGATTGAAAGGACAACTTGACTTGGAAAAAAGTCCTGGAAGTACACACTCTTCCTCAATAAAGTCCTATTTCCCTTCCCCAATAAAATCTTTAAAAAAAAAAAAAAAAGAATTGATGCCAGATTTACAAAGGATATTATAACATGCAATCATCCAAAAGTAATTCTGATATTTTAATGAGACAATATACTACTTTAATATCAATAGGTATACTAACTAGGTTAACCAGTAAATGAACTGTAAGTTACTTGGGAATACATCTGTCCTATGTGAGTTTTTCACTTAAGGAAGATAATTATATCCATACCAGCAACCTTGGGTATCAGGTGGGCTGTTGACCATAAATTGGCAATGGCCTCGTTATGCAGAACTGGGTATTATAAATGGTAGTCATTAAGGTAGGATTCTACCATTATTTAGGGGCCAAAGATACAAATGCAGAGTTTCTCAAATTGGACATTCTGGGAAAGTTCCAAGCTGATGGAAGCGGATGAAAGAGAGCAGCTTTGCAAAACTGTGTGGCGGTAGTTGTAATAAAAATCACCAGTCCAGCCTCTATCCCCACATATTTTCCCTGCTGTGTCCTTTGCCTAGTGACTGCATTGACTCGTCCTTTGATCATTTCCTCCTCCTCCTCATCTCATTATCTTCATATTTCCTGCCAGCCCCTTGATAGTACCTTTTCTAATCTGCTACAAGACAAAAGAAAAGGTCTGCTGTCATACTGTCCTTCATAAATCCTGAAAACCGTGTTATATCTTTATGTTGAAGAAGGAAAAATACAAGGTGAGATATGAAAATGACAAGAGACAGAATAGGTTAGTCATGAAACTAGACACTATGGTTCTCACTCTGGGGGTGGGAGACACATGCTTGAAATTTGTGGAGTTTGGAAGAACATATTTAGTTGTCTGAGTGGTTACACAGTTTGATTCCTGGGACACCCGAATGTTCACTGACTTGCAATGCACAGCAAAGTTCTGCACAGTGAAAAATTGTTTCACTCTAAGTGCCTGTAGTTCCACTGCTGAGATAACTTAGTGGGTAAAATATATTGATTATTTAGATGGGGGTTACAAAATGGCCATTGAGCCAACAACTGTGGTCAACAGATATGTTTTGTTTGCCTTGAAGCATATTTTATAAAAATGTACATTTGAGTGGAGGGGAAGTTCATTCTCTATTTCCCCATAAGGCCCACCCCTGTGGTTTGTCACCACTTCATTCATGTTCGTTTACACTACCTAATTGGAACTTGAAGACGTTTGGATCTGCTTGGTGATTTTGATTTAGGTTTCAGAAATCTGCATTATTGAAAAGAAAAGCAAACCCTGAATTCTTCCTGTTTGGTGTAATTTTTCTTCCTCTGGTGTTTGTGAACTGTTTGTCCCTGTGAGCCATGTCTGACACTTTTTACATGGGGCAGTTTCTGGGACATCACAAGTGAGAACTCTTATTCTCTCACTTCTCTTGTGATCTGATATGGGTCTTATTGGTTCATCTTATAATTTAGCTAAGCTCCTGTGGAAAGCATTTTTATTTTATTATATTTGTTTATACATGATTTCCGCTCTTTTTTAAAAAAAAAAACAACAACTTTGAGCCAGCTTATAGAACAGCACAATTAATAAAAACAGAAGCATTTAAGAGATCAATTAAAAGGAGTGGAACTACCAGGATTAATTTGTTACTTCAGTCAGACATTATCCCTGGGCTCCCTTGGATAAAACAAAGAAGGAAATGCACAATTCCCGTTTTCTCATTGCCCGGTTAAGCGGTGCATACATCTTTGTTTGGAAAGGCAGACATCTTGAGCTGATATTGAAGTCTGAAAATGTATTGTTGTACAAATGCTTATAATGAGACTATTCCTACTAATATTTCCAGCTTATCTGTATGAATTGCTGCAAAAATGGATTATCCACCAACAAACCCACACTCTCCTCAGAGTGCCCTTGTTTCTGATGTGCAACGGTGTGGGGGACCAATAAATACTTTGAAAATAAGTGCCTTTGAAAATCGCTGGATGCTTATCTACATAGGGCAAAGATTATGAGGAGGATGGACATTTGTGCTAATGTTTGTCAGGCCATTAGAGGTATGGATATTTTGAAGAAAGAACACTAAATACGTGGTAGGAGAATTAGATAGTGTGTGGAAGTGACAGCAATAGGTCATTCTCTTTGCTTTTCATTTCGTTTCTTCTTCTAGGGAGCTCAAAGAGAAATTTAGAGCCAACTTACTTTAACTCACTTCTTGAGATCCAATACAATTATTTCCCACTCTTCCTTTGATACATTCACACACACACACACACGTGCGCGCACACATGTGCATGTGAGTATGCTTATTTGCATATATATAAAATAGAATATATTTGGCATAATATATATTATGACATATTCTAAGTGACTTCAAACTGTTTTTGGAAGTCAGAGGGATATACATTACATAAATTAGATAAATAATAAATCGTGGTATTTGTTTTTAGTGTTTTTTAGCAATGCTGCCATATTTCTGTCTTCCACCTGACTGTTTAACAGGACACTTCTGTGTTAGGAGCCTCCCAATGAATACTTCTTGACAGTCTTGAGTCCTATTGCTTCCGATAGGGCTCTAACATGCTTTCAAAACATATCTTACAAATGTTAATATTATTATGACCAAGGTTGCATACACTTAAACACGCCCTCTTCCCCATGTCCTTGGATGTAGTCTGTAGAACTCCTTGCTCTGAGATGCCTGTGAACATGCTAAACACTTGAGATCACACTTGTGGTCATTTTGGGGATCACTAAGTTGGGGAATCACCAAGTCTTATGTATGTGTATGCCAGGTTGCATCCTCACGTGCTCACCTTGGAAAAGTCAACGCATGAGCCTTGGCAGACTCCTGAGAGGGGAAGTGTCTTCAGTTCCATTTGGAGGTGGCTTCGGAACTGCTGGGGAGAGACCGCCACCCCCCTGTGCCCTCTGAGAAGGGCTGGGTGCTCTTAAATCACCCTTTGTGCAAACATCTATTCACTAGCAAGTTGTGCTTGTAAGATCATATGTCCATAGCAAGGTTTGGACCGTGCTGTAAACCAGCTCTTATAATTTATTGAAACAGCAGCTCCCCTCAAGGGAATTACAGTATGATAATTACCATTTGTCCAGGTGCCATAAACCTAGTCAAAAGACTTTGAATTCTCCATGGCAGAACTAACGGGGGATTCAAGCTTATATAAAAACGAAACAGCTTAACACACAGGAAACTTACCACCCAGGTGAGTTTCTTTTGGTACACATTCCCTCAGCTCTCCTCACCAACCACCCTTGCATTAATTTCTGAATGTTCCTTTTTTGGAGGAGCGACTGTGATAACCAGCTTTCCTTTTGAACATCTCAAGGGGCTGTTGTTTTCATCATGGGCTTTGTCGCAGTTCTGGCTCAGTTTCTACCTCCCCGTTTTCCCCCTGTCACTTTCTTCTCTTGGCATCGGCCTCTGTCTGACTCGTCCTTTTCAGGAGCTCCGCCCTTTCAATCTCTCGCTCACATGGGGAAAGTCTATTCTGCTCAAGGACCCACTGAGGCTTTCCACATCAATAAAACAAATTGATGACAGGTTTAACACATTTCCCAATTATTGTCCACAGAAGCTTTTCAGAAAAAACAATCCTTGAAACCCTTCAACACAAGAAAACACACCCCTAGCAGAATGATCTTGTTGGGAGCTTGAAAAGGAAAACCCTGAGGAAGGAAGAATAGAAAATATTCACTGACAGGGGCTTCCTGTTCAGAGGGATAAAGCAGGAAGAAGACCCAAAGCTTCATAGCCTAACTCTGGGGCTACCATATTGGAACTTTTACTGAGACAGAGAATGGCTGCAAGAATACATTCTCTTATTTTACCATCTCAGTGGTTATGTCTTTCTATAGTATTTTCTATTCCCTATGTCTCACTTTTCCACTGTTGTGGATTCAAGTGGTTAATCCTGCCATCTGGTCATTGCTTTTCCATATCGTTGTCTGAAGAGTTTCTTACATATGATCTTGGAAAACCCTATCCAAAACTATGGCGGATGGCTGGGCTTCAAGCCCTTCTCCTGGCTTCTAGAAGGAGAGAGAAACCCTGAGACACCCAGACATGCCTGGTTATAGAAGAAGATTCATTGCATGCGTTGATCTGTTCCCTGTTGGCAGTCAATCTCTGGAAAATTATTTACTTTTTCTTTATCAAAACTTTTTCTTCTGTATTCCTTTTTCCTTCCCTCTCTACATAAAGAATTAAAATTCAATTTCAAGATCTTTTCCTATGTTTCTTATCATTTCATGCCCTTCTGGGCAGCAGTGGGATGCAAGTGATCCCCGAGGCTAACGGCCTGCAAGGACTAAGTCCCCTCCACATTCCGTCACGTGCATCTACCCTGAGAGGCCATGAGGGGCTCGAAAATGCCAGGGATTGCTATAGCGGAGTCCAGCGTCCATTCCTGGAAACCTCTAAGGCTGCCGTAGGCAGTCACCATTCAGAAACATTGACAACCAGTGAGGGTCCTGAAGGGCACCAGGAAAGAACAAAAGGCTGGTGCTGCACCAGGCCCAGGGGACGGCCTGCCTCGCTCCTTTCTTTTCATTTCTTGGAGGAAAAATTCCACCATGTTCTCCCACCATCCAAAGAAGGGACTGGAGCTCTATATGGCTGCAGTTAACAGAAGATGGGAAAAGAAAGCAGAGCTTTCAGAGTTCAGTTGCTCTGCTGCTCCCAACTTGCTTGTGTTTGGAGTAAGCCGTGTGATACATCTGTATCTGTTTTTTCCACTTAGGCCAAATCCTAATTTCAAGGAGGCAGAAAAGTCTTCCAACTGTGGCAAAATACAAGGCAAAACTGCAGCCTAGAGGCATATGTGACCTTTCTAAAAGCAGAGCAAAACTTCTTGGAGACATTTTGCTCAGGGGAGTGGGGAAAGAAAAGGAATGAAAGCCTGAACTTCAAAGAAATGTTAATAAAACATTCCTTCTCCTCTGATTTAAATCTTTTCATTGCCACTTTCTGTGAGGGGACCTACGGGAGTGGATTTGCCCACCCCTTCAATAAAACAGAGCTTTTCAGAACAGGATCGTGGGTGGGGACCCCGTCCCCCAGGACACTGTAATTGGAGGTGAATATTAATTCCAGAGGAAGGCCTGTGAGCTCAAAAAATGCAGCAACAATGTGCCTCCAAGGAGCCACTTCTTTTCTTCTCCATATCCGTTGGAAGGAGATTGTGGGAGCAAAGCTTATCTCCCATTTTTATCCGTTTGAACAATGCTCTGCCTACTGCTAGTTAAACTGAGCTGCCTTAAGCTCAGTACAAAAAGCTCTTTTCAGAGCATCTAGCAGATAACTTAAAAAAAAAAAAAAAAAAAGAAAAAGGAACTTTTTCACACAGCTCTCCTTTTGCCCTTTCATGAGTTGGGCTGTTCAGGCAGCCAGGCCCAAGATGGCGTTTGGGGACAAAGACATCACCAGGGATTAGGTCTACATTTATTATTCTGTAAAGTTGGCCACCACACTGTTGCTTCTACCTTCTACCTTTCTTGTAGTGCCCACCCCTATGCCCCCAGATGGATAGGCCTGTGCTGGCAGCTTTGATGGTTCTTCTTTGCACATTGGTCAGTGAAGCCCGGTGAGGATCTGTGGTAAATCATGTCCCATCTTCATTAGAAAGTAAGTGTCTAAAAGTCATGGTCTCATCTGGAGACACTAGAATGCTTGTGGTGAAGGTGATAAAAAGGAGAATTCCAAACAGACAGGATGGTGAGCAGATTCTGTGAAAACTGTGAATAGTTTGTTTCCAGGGTAAAGATGGGCTGCAGTTGTCTCTGCTAATGAGAGAGATCCCCGGAATGCCAGTTCCCTTCCACAATAAGGGCAGGGGTGGTGCCCACTCTGATGCTGCTGCTCAGGAGATTTCTGAGACTCGGGGGTTTATTTTGAAGTCTGTGAACATCACTTTGAAGTAAGGTTTCTTTGAAGTAACTCTGAAGCTGTTTCTGAAAGTTTGATGAGTGACTGAGAGGTGATTTAAAAGACTCTGGATGGAGGAATCAGCCCTTTCTTCTCAACTGAATTCCTCTTGACAACCATCCATGTTGGCGAGAACAGATTTTGTGGCAACTTGTTGAGGCTCTCCAGGCTCTGGTTCAGAATCCATTGACTCAACTCAGTCTGAGGAGGAAGGAAAATATCGCCTCCTTCATTTTAGTCTTCAGTGTGGCCTACTTGTTCCCTATACCTCCAACTACTTTCTTTCACATTTTTTCAGCACATGCCTTTTGATGCCACGCCCACCTCATTACTCTGACCTGAATTATTGTCATAGTATTTACTTCTTCTGGAAAGGAACTTCCTGTCATTTCTGTCACAGGTCAGTTCCTTGGGAAGCCAACTCTGAAATAGAGGTTAGGCAGTGCTCTTGTGATACAGGCCTGTGGATGAAGGTAAGACAGGCAGAGGAAGAAGCTGAGCTGCAAGGCAGTCCCAACGAAGGCCCGCAAGGGGATATGGGCTGCAGTTGTCTCTGCTAATGAGCGAGATCCCCGGAATGCCAGTTCCCTTCCACAATAAGGGCAGGGTGGTGCCCACTCTGATGCTGCTGCTGAGGAGATTTCTGAGACTCGGGGGTTTTTTTAGACTGGAACCAGGATGGACCTTTAGAATTTTCCTAGACTGACATAAGGAGGCCAGGACTTTATACTCTATATTACTGAGTGCGGGCCACCCCTGGATGAAAGTATGCACTTGGACACGGTGAGTCTCCTCCACCAAGGCCATCCCTATAGGGGCTGACTGCTGAGGTCTGTCTTTGCAGCTGCAGGGGAATAAGTCCTGCATTCCTGAAGGGAGATGAATTCCACGCTTCGTATCATACCACAGCCCCCACATTAGACCATTAGGTGGACCTGCCAGAAATATCCTACTGGTGATCTCGTACGTAAGGTGAAAGGTGCTTCGAGAGGAGGTGGTCCACCAGGAGTATGCATGCTCTGCTCCCACAGCAGGAACCTGATAGAGCAGTGGCAAGAACAGCAACCTCGACTCACCCTGCACTGCCAAAGTGGGGTCCCAGTTAGCCTAGCTTCAAAACCAGAGTTATCCATTAACACGGACTTCAATAGTTCATCGAAGCAGCATCTGGTGTGCATCTTCTCCAGCAGCTGTGGATCTGGACAGGAGAGAGCCAGCATTTAGACTCAACAGGAATCCAGGATTTCAACAGAGAAAAAATACATCAATATTTATCTAATCACATAATTTAAAGGAAATCCACTGTTCCTGTACAGCTGTAATTTAAATGGCCCACTTCACTGAAATGCAAATTTTTGTGTGAAATACTTTAAACTGTTTCCTCAAAAGGCTCTTTCCTTTATGGATTTACCTTTTAAAAGAGGAAACAAATAAATATATTTATATCTTACACATATATATAATGTATAAAAATGTAAAACATTTATATAATATATAAATATTTATATGTGTTTATATTTTATATATTTTTAACTGCATTTTGCTTTTACCCTATATCTTCTCCCCATTGTATTATAGAACAGTTATCAGTTATTGGTACTTAAAGACATTACCAAATAACATCATGAAACATTTTCTTCTATATTACCATTACAGGACAGCAGGTAGATTTGTCTACACAGGTGAGAGAAGTAGAAAGCGGAATTATTCAATGACTTTGATTAATGTTTATGTCAGAGTAGGAACTAATGTATCAGTAATAGGGAAGTGCAATTAATACTTTAATTAAGTAGACTCCTGTATTTAGCTCTATTGTGAAAGATAATTATTTGTTAACTTTGCTTAGCATCTGGATGAAGTCCTTGATTACAGGTATTACAAAAAACATAATGCCACTGAGGTTGGGGCTTTTTGAACAAATGTGAAGATTGTGAGAATGAACAATGTCAGTGAAAAGTCACTCGTCGTTTACTAAAGCTGTTAAAGGCCTCATTGAAAGTTAGAACAAAGTTCAAAATCAGTGATTATAACTGCAGATAGAATCAACAGTGAGACCCCCCTTTGATGCATCAATTGTCGTCCATTTGAATTTAGGACCACTTTTAACTGCAGTATCAAGACAATACTGTATCATGCATGTAACTAAGGAGCTGGTGACTTGAGACTCTCTCTCTTGCTTTTATCCTTACAATGATAAAACTACTCACAAATATTAAAATCATGGAGACTTGATCACAGCACAAAATGGAGTAACACCTGCAGGGCAGCTGGCATCATTTAGATTTCCACCCTTGCTCACCACTGGGGTTTGATCACATCTGAAAGGCAGAGTAATGTAGGTTCCTAAGCACCTGCCTGTAGATTTTCCTTTCGTTCCTCATTTTAGTCTAGCCAGTGGCTATCAGACTTCAATGGTGACTCACAGGGTTACTGCACAGGCACATGCTATAGAAACCGGGATAGTTGTGCCTTATGGACAAATTAAGGGGTGTTCAAGGGCAATTTTGGCTTTCTGAGAATTATAATAAGAAGCAAATCAACTGTTGAGCCACTTAGGGCTGGAAATCAACTAAAGATCCCAACTAGCCATTCTCTTCAACTCTAGCTTTAAGATGTGACACAAATCTTAGGCTATGATAAAGTATTGACCTTTATGAATTATTTATTTTTTAGTTTTGAATGAAGTAGAAAGCATTTAACATTAGTCCCATAAAGTAGCATGCTTAATCTTTAGCATCTGGGGTTTTCCTGAGTGAGAGAGAAGGAATTCCAGCTAAGTTTCCAGATATGGAATTCTTAGCCTAGGTCTTTGATGGTATAGCATTTTCCTGTGGGTTGTGACTCTTTCAAATGACTACATATGGGATTTTAAAACAAATTTATTTAAGTATAGTTGGTACACAATATTACATTATTTATAAGTTTCAGCTGTACAATATCGTGATTTGACCTTTTTATACTTTACAATATGATCACCCCACTAATCCTAGTAATCATCTGTCACCATGCAAATTTATCATAATATGATTGACTATATTCTCTTTCACCTATCACCTACCCCCTTCCCTTCTGGTAACCATCCCTTTGGTCTCTGTTTCTATGAGTCTGTTTTTGTTTTATTTGTTTGTTTTGTTTTTTTAGATTACACATGTAAGTGAGACCATATGGTATTTGTCTTTCACTGCCTGACTTATTTCACTTAGCATAATACCCTCTAAACTATCCATGTTGTTGCAAATGTTGAGATTTCATTCTTTTTTGTTGCTATGTAATATCCATTATGTGTGTGTATTTATATTTATATATATATATATATAAATATATACCAAGGGTGCCAAAAAATGTATACAAATGGACACTTTGGTCAACGTTGCTCAAGCAGTAGTTTGCTGTAATCAGAAGTGTCTGGACACGGATGGTAACCACTCTGAGCACCTCTTGTAATTACAGAAGTCAGACGTGACTTGTATTCATCTTTTATTAGTAGTATATATCAAGTATTATAATTTTAATACAGTTTCTTAAAATGTACATACATTTTTTGGCACCCTCTGTACCTCTGTATATACTTGTATGTATATATATATCCCATGAAGCTCTCTGAAGTTGGTTATTTTACTCTTACTGCTTTTGATTTCGCTGTCTTGGTAACAGAGAATCATTCTCACAGGGACTTCCTATTCTTCCTTCAGGCCTAAGCACAAGTATTTCTAGAATTTATCTCATGGAATAAATACTGATAGCTTGTATGCCATTCTATCTTTCCCAGTGCAAACATGACTTGTATTCATCTTGGGGATGCATCATTTGTTATCGGTATATATTGAGTATTACAATTTTAATACAATTTTCCTTTCTTAAAATGTGTATACATTTTGGGGACACCCTCTGTGTATGTATGTGTATATTATGTGTGTGTGTATGTGTGTGTGTGTGTGTGTATATATATATATATTTATATTTATATTTATATTATCTCACATCTTCTTTACCATTCATTTATTGATGGATACCTAGTTTGCTTCCATATCATGGCTATTGTAAATAATGCTGCAGTGAACATAGGGGTGCATATATATTTTCAAATTAGTGTTTTCATTTTTCTTCAGGTAAATACCTAAAAGTGGAATTGCTGGGTCATATGGTAGTTTCATTTTTAGATTTTTGAGGAACCTCCATACTGTTTTGCATAGTGGCCGCACCAGTTTGCAGTCCCACCAACAGTGCAGAAGGTTCCCTTTTCTCCATATCAATTTGAGTAGGACCTTTTTCGATACGTCCCTGCAAGCAAGGAAACAAAATAAACAAAACAAAATAAACAAATGGGACTTCATCAAACTAAAAAGCTTCTGCACAGCAAAGGAAACCTTCAACCACATGAAAAGATATCTTACTGAATGGGAGAAAATATTTGCAAATGGTATATTCGTTAAGGGGAAGATAACCAAAATATATGAGAAACTCATAGAATTCAGTAACAAAAAAATGAACAATCTGATTGAAAAATGGGCAAAAGACATTTCTCCAAAGAAGACATACAGATGGCCAACAGACTTATGAAAAGATGGTCAATATCACTAATCATCAGGGAAATGCAAATCAAAACCATAATGAGATACCAACTCACACATGTCACAATGGCTCTTATCAAAATAACAGTAGTGCTTTTGAAATGTGATTTTACAGCTAATTGTCTTCTTAACTTTAGCCATAGATAGATTTTCCTGAAAGGAAGTAAACAAAGGATAGGGGAAGAAAATATCTGATTGTGTAAGATGAAGAATGACACCAGAGCTATCTGTGTTTAACGTCACAGCAGTGGCAAGACCCCTAGATAAAGGGATGTGTGCAGCATTATGAATGTCAATTTAAAATAAGCAAATAAGTAAAACCACGTGTTCACAAGATTCATAATAACAAAGTGCTTTCAAATTTCTTTAAGAGTCTATATTTTTATTCATGAAATGAATGAAGGTCTGGAAAAAATCAAGACTTAAAAACTTGAGTTAGAAAATAGATATGCTATATTTAACTATTTTTATGAGAAAAATGGCACTTTTATTATTCACATGCTCATATAATGCTATAATGCACATCTTTATTATGTTTGGGTTATTTTGGTCTGCAATTTTAGCTATATTCCCATGTTCAGTTCATACCATCTTATTTTTATATCTTCTTTTATTCCTCTTTCAACTATTTTATACAGTTGAAATAAATCTTTCATATTTTACATTACCTCTTAAAGACTTCTGAAATCTTTTTTATGAAGCAAGTGTGTATGTATGTGTGCATGTGTGTGTGTGTGTGTGTGTGTGTGTGTGTGTGTGTGTGTTTGGGAAGGAGGATAGTGGTACCAAGCAGGTAAATAAACAAAGACATTTAAAAAACATAGCGACATGCCTGGCTCTGCACCTCTTCCACAGGCTGTGCTTGAATAAACCAATGAATGCAACCAAGGAAAAAGCTGTTAGATTTTGTGCGTATTAAGCACATGCATTGAACATACATATCCATTGAGCTTATTGGGATGTGCTTCTCACTTGTGGGTGGAAAAATGAATGATAAGATGTGACCCTGTTTTCAGGAGGCTCACGACCCATGGGAAAAACAGAATGGTATACAAGCTATCAGTGTTCCATGAGATAAATTCTAGAAATACTTGTACTGAGGCCTGAAGGAAGAATAGGAACTCCCTGTTAGAAAGGCCTTTCTGTTACCAAGACAGCAAAATCAAGGGTAGTAAGAGTCAAATCACCAAGCTTCAGAGAGCTTCATAGGAGAAATAGGTTCTTTCTGTTTATGATGGGTAGGAGGGGTTCGGTGGGACCAGATAAAGCACAAACATTTCCTGAAGCAAGAGTTAGTGACACCAGACGATCAGGAACTGCACATCCTGTCAGAGGAAGACGGGTGAGGAGGACCAGCATTTAATAAGAGCCTCACCTGACGCGAGTGACTGACTCATTTACCCCTCAGAGCAACCCATGATGAGTGTTCATTTAGAAGATAGTTACAGAGCAAGCGCCATGCTGAGCACTGATAATACAGCAGGGAACCAGTCAGCACGTCCCTGCCTGCATGGGGCTTTCACTCCACGAAGAGAAACAGACAGATGATAAGTAAACAAGCAAGGAAACATGAAGGTTCCGGTCATAAATGACGTGACAGGGTGAGCCTGGGAGAGGGACATCAGGAAGGGACAGTTGAGTAGGGATGTACTTGGAAGAAGGGGTCTAGTCCTAAGGAGATATAAGGGCAGAAAATTCCAGGCAGGTGCAAAGGGCCCTAAAATGGAAATGAACAGTGTCTTCAAAGAACAAAAGGAAGGAAGGTGCATCTGGAGAAAGATAAACAGGGAGGAAGCAGGGAGGAAGGGAAATCAGAGAGGAGCCAGACCCCGGGCTGTGGTGAAGAGTCTGGCTCTTCTAAGCATGATGGGAACTGCTTGGATAGTGTGCTGCAGAGGCTGATGTGAACGCCCAAACCGAGCTGCACAATCGTTAAAGAGGTCACAGCCGGTTTTATGAGGAACTACCGCAATAAGGGGAAAGGGACCTCAGTGTAGAACTGGGCTCAGTTCCAAATACAAGGACAAGAGGGGTGTAGCGTCCAGGGGCAAGGTGGAGCGCAGTAGATAGAAAATTACTAGAGGCAACATCTAGTCATTTTGTTTACCAGAGGGCAGATTATAGCTAAACAAATTCAACAGGATTCTCTCTGAAGGCAGGCCTGGGTGATCAGATATTGAGGGAGGGAGATTTGCAAGAAACTGACTTAGGAGGATTCTTGTTCTTGAGGTCAAGGCCGAGGACAAGGTCTCATAGAGAAGGCAGGAGCCTGACTAAAGTCTGGTAAGGAGAGAGTGAGTGTTTGCCAATAACAGGAACTGACTGTCCTGTTGAGTTCTCTCCAGGTGCTGGACGGGAATGGACTGTGGAGGACAAAAGTAGAAGCTCTGAGGTCACTGCAGTGGGGCAGGTGACGGGCAGCCCAGGCTCCATGACATTAGAGCACATGCCACCAGTCCTGGAGCCCCCGTGCTCTGTCACTGTGTCCTCTCCCATGCCGGTTGTAGTAATGTGCACATGTTGTATGAGAAGTCTGATCAAGGAGATCAAGAACATGGGGTGCTCTTTTTTTTTTTTAATTGGGGAATATTGGGGAACAGTGTGTTTTTCTAGGATATCAAGTTGTTGTATTTTTTTCAATCTAGTTGTGGGGGGGGCACAGCTCCGCTCCAAGTCAGGTGATTATTTTCAATCTAGGTGTGGAGGGTGCAGCTCACTGGCCCATGTGGGAATCAAACTGGCAACCTTATTGTTAAGAGCTCGCGCTCTAACTAACTAAGCCATCCAGCCGCCCCATGGGATGCTCTTTAAACTAGCTTTCGGACACCAGGACTCAGGCAAGGCGGAAGGAATCACACGATGTCAGCTTGGTGAGCCCAGACCCAACTGTGGGTCCTTAACATCTGTGGGGCGCAGGACGAGAACGTGGACGGACACCACATACCATGTGCCTAATATTTAAAGGCAAACCATTAGACTGCTAAATAAGTATGTTCATACTTCTACCTTCATTGTCACCCAGAAAGCCAGTTCCAATTTGGAATTCTCGAGACTCCAAGTTCAGTGCCAGAACACAGGGGCTCTGAGATTGTGAGTCTGTGATCCCTGGCTGCCAGCCCATGCTGGCTCCATCGGAGACTTAGGAAGAAGAGTCCCAGGAGCAAACTTGGGACCATTAATGGCAGGGGGGGATCCCAGAATCTCAAATACTGGAGTGCGGCATGGATAGGAGAGTTGTGGGTTCAGGGTGGCCACTTCTCCTTGGCCCCACACACTCTCCATCCGGGCAGGGGAACTTCTGGACAAGGCTGATCGTTGGGTCTCTAAAGCACAGGCCCTTGGTCAGGTGGTAGTCATTTCACCAGGTCTCCGAGTAGTGCTGTCAAGTAAGGTGAGAGGTGGAGTAGGAAGTTGCAGAGGACAGAAAACAGACCAGATCCCTAAGGAGAACTCTTAAAAAGTAACTTGAAGCACAACATTGCTGTATTTGGTTTCCTACGGCTGCTGTAACAAATTACCGTAAACGTGAAAAAAACGTAAGACAACAGAAATATATTATCTCACAGTTACGGAGGCCAAAATCTAAAATCAGTATCATGGGGCCAAAAATCAAGGTATCAGCCGGGTTGCTATTTCTCCAGAGGTTGTCAGGGGAATTGGTTCTTTGCTGCTTCCAGCTGTGACAGCTGCTGGCTTTCTTTGTCTTGTGGGTCCATTACTCCAAACTTTCAGACCAGCATCTCCAAACCGCTGACAGCTCCATCATCACATCTCCCTCTCTCTGTGTTCACATCTCTCTCTCCCTTGGTCTTATAAGGATATACGTAGTTGCATTGAGGACCCATTTGAATAATCCACAATATTCTCCCCCCTCAACATTTTTAATTTAATCACACCTGCCAAGTCCCTGTGTCCATACAAGGTAATGTTTCCAGGTTCTAGACATTCGGACCTGATGATGTGTGGACGCACTGTTCAGCACTGCCATTGTCTGATGATTCAAGTTACAATATTTGGTCAAAAAAGGGTCTTAAAACATACTACTTTTGAAGGAAAAGCAATTAGTCTTGTCACATGGCTTAATGTGGAAAGAAATATTTTCATCTTGCATATTGTAAACACCATCATCAGTTATGACAAGAACTTTGTATTTGGTCATCTTTTTCTGTGATTAGGGAGGAAAATTGATAGCAGATGAGTGGGAAAGAAAGGTTTTCTAGCCAACTATTTTCTAATGTTGTTTATATTAGTCAGCTCTATTTTTATTTGGAATAGGCAGGTGGCAAACCACACCACATTGGAAAGAAATTATTTGAGCACTTTTAAAAAAAAAGGTGAATGTATTCAAATAAGCAGAAGCTGATGAAGCTTTTTTCCTGAGAATTTGACATGGGAGTTTTGAATTTAATTCAACATTTCAATTAAACTCAAAAACATTTACTGACAGACTGCTAGGTGCCAGGCACTGGGCTTTGGAAATAGAAAGAAAAATTATATCCCACACGTGTTCTCCAAGAGCTCACAATTTAGCATGTGAGGGAGACACAGAAATAAACAAGAAAATGAAAATACAATGTGTTAAGTGCTGTGAGAGAGCTATGTGTGAAGTGCTGGGGATAAAGTTATAAAAGCAGAAAAAAGAGAACCTAGAAAAACTGACACTCAAGGAGCACGCAATAAAGATGTAAAGAAATGGACCAATGCCCTCTCCTCCCTAACCCCACCTCAGTTTCTAGCTACCATCATCTCTTGTCTGCACTATTCTAATAGCATCCAAACTAGTCCCTCCTTGGCTGTGACTCTCTTCCCCCCAAATTCATCCTCTGTAGGAAATCCTGGGCTTCTCTGCCTGAGACCCTCGAATTGTTTCCCACCATATTGGGAATAAAATTCCATCTCCTCACCCTGGCCTCTAGGTGATGTGATGGACTTACTCCCTGCCTACCTTTTGATTGTTGCTTCGATTCATTTTCTCCATCAACACTGGCCTTTCTCTTCCTAGACGCTGTCAGCCCATTCCTGCCTTGGGGCCTTTGCTCTTGTAGTTTCCTGTGTTCTACCTTAGCTCCTTCTTCTCATCCATCTCTGCTCAGATGTCCTCCTTGTAGAGGAACTCGGCTGACCCCCAACTAATGTTTTTATTTTATAGCAAATATCAATTTCCAAAGTGAGTGTCTGTGTTTTTTTATTTTCTTCTTTTTCAATTGAAATGTCATTTCCTGGACTCAGGCACCTTGTCAATCTCATACAACATTTTATCCCCACTGCTTGTCACACAACAGATGTAAACTTTGGCACTTAGCATGATATGAAAATTCAAAATGTATACTGCCGAAAGTCAGGACCTTGTGAAAAGAATTTCAGGAAAAGATACAGCAGGCCTAGTATTCCAGGCATTGGCGACATTACACCGAGCCCTTAGGTAGGCTTAAGAGTTAATCCCTTAAAGGCCGCAATGCACAGCTGTGAGGTTTTCATGAAGGACCATTTTAGTGTTCTTTCTAGACTCCTAGGCTAGTCATTAAGCTAGAATTACGACACAGGAGTAAAAATGAACTTAAAGAAATATAGTATTGCTTTAAAATGAGAATGGTCCAAGAGATAAAATTGTAATAATCTTAATTAGTTATTTGAAAAGCTCCTTTCTTTCTCTGGAGCCTATTTTCTGTACTTCAATAATAAAAATACCTGTACTTTGCAACCAGGAAACCTTATTACAAAGACGTGTTGTTTGCTTAAAGATGTGCACTGGTCAGGATTTTTCATTTATCAGTCTCTATGCTGTGTTTTGTGTGGGAGCTTCATCCCTCTCTTCTTTGAGTTATCGCCTGGGCATCAAACTAGTGTGTTTTGTATGCCAGTCATGTTAAATTAGAGGTTAAACTGGAAGAGCTTTTATTTTTTGTAAAGGTCAAGCTCTCTTTTAAAAGCTTCTGGCATTCAAAGTTGAAGCAGTAAACAACAAAAGAGGATGCTGAAGTTGAACAAATGGGCCTTAAGTGGCCATTGGACTTGGACTGATTTAAAAACGAATGCCCAGCTCTGCATTCTGAGCAGCTCGCCACCAGTCTAAGGTAGCTCCTGCTTAGTGGGCTCCTTCCGAGAAGTATCATCTGATTCCTTTCTCATTAAAAACTCCCTCTGGATATCGGCACAGGAAATACCAGGTATAAAAAGGTACCCCTGGCTCACACCCCTTTTCTGATTCTCCACTTAATCAGACTTAATCATTATGCATTTGTGTAACTCTGGAAACATTTTAAACTGTTTTTCACTTAATCATTTTGACTAAAAAAGCTACTAGACCAGTGGAGGTTTTGCAGCCTGTTAAAACCAATAGAAGATAAATGGTGAATTCTAATTATTATCTAAATAAGATGGGGAGAAGGAGGGTGAGAATCAGGACTTTTTTTAATGGTGAGAGGAACACATGCAGGGCTAGGCAGGCTGGTGATGAGCAGAGATGGGCCCTGGGAAAAGGGAGGCCAGGTCCTCTGTTATTGTGGTTCAGCTCGGAAGGGGTTTGAGTTAGGGACACCTGTGGGTGGGGGAAGCAGCTACAGGCTGGTAACTGTCATCTCTGATTGGCACAGCCCGGAGTCCCAGGATGAGGGTGCCACATGCAGAGACTGGTGGGCCGTCTCCCCGGGGAAGAGGCACAAAGAGGGATGTCTTTGCGGGGTGTGAAGTGGCCTTTGCCAGTGTTCCTAAAGAGGACACGGCATCAGCTGGTGGAAACCAGCTGTGGGGGTCTCAGGACACCGGAACCAAGGGCACAGCTGGGGCGTTGCTGTGCCCTAAAGCCACAGGGAGAATTGGCATTAACCTGGGGGCACTAAATGTTCTGGACTTTTCAAAACTTACTTTGAATTCTATATTGCTGGCGACTGGGACATAGTTAAGGATTTAATTGATGTTGGCTACTATTATTATAGTTAATTGTGTTAGCTACTCACCACCTGTGTCCGCAGAATCATAAAGCCTGGATGACCATCTGGTCCAAACGTCTTCCTTTAGGGGCTTCAAAGTGTCAGAAGATATTCCAGCTGAATTTCTCACTTGCAGTCATATTTAAAGAATTATATAGCAGGAAACAAACAGTCTTCTCACGCTCATGCCCGCAGGTAAGGGATGGACAGTTTTGTTTCCCTTTCTTTCAGTGGAGTATCTGCATAATTTTTTGGAATTCTTCTGCAGGAAGAGACTTGTCTCTGCTCCCCCATTTATTAATTTATTCACTTATTTATTTACTTGAGTATGGACTCAGATATTTATTTTATACTTTGGTTTATAATCCAATACTACTTTGTTTATTTTGTTTGCTCAAATTATTTCAGCTTTGGCCACTGGGAACTCTTTCAGTTGGCTCCTGTGCCCTGCTGACATATTCTCATTATCGTGGGGTTGTTTTTTGGGGGGTGGGCCACTTCCTTACCTTCTGGCTCTACAAGATGCTCCAGGCTCATGTTGTATATTTCCTGCCCAGTGCTAGAATCAGCCATTTTTACAAGAAGCACTGGTTTCTTTATTGGAGAATGGTATTAGAAACCAAGATCTGAATGTTAGGTGTGCTCATCCCTACTAAAGTCTTTTCTTTTAGGCCTATTCAGCTGACCGAACAAATATACTAACTGTGTATATACTAACTGTGACTACCTGTTTCCCCAAAAATAAGACCTAGCCGGACAATCAGCTCTAATACGTCTTTTGGGACAAAAATTAATATAAGATCCAGTTTTATTTTACTATAAGACCATGTCTTATCTAATGTAAGACTGGGTCTTATATTAATTTTTGCTCCAAAAGACACATTAGAGCTGATTGTCCGGCTAGGTCTTATTTTCGGGGAAACACGGTATACATATATCTATAAGTATCTCTATATGTAGGCCTCTGTATCTATGTTAACTTACACACATGTTCTTCCCTATGTCTCCAACTCTAATCCACTACCACGTGGATCATTCTAGCCTTCTTCCCCTTGCTCATCTGTACATTTTCTGTCAATTGGCTTCATTACTTAATTCCAGTGTACACGTGTAGCAGTGTCAGAATTTTTAACCCATGCCCCCATGGAAAAGAATTTTATTAACTAGAGTGTAATATTTATGTAGTTCCTTTTGCCTTTAGTTTTAGGTCAGCCCTTTTCCCCTGACCCTTTTAGTGAAGTTGTTTCATATATTTGTAATACAGCTAGGTTCCCTTGTTACAGTCTCTATTCTTTCTTGGGATTCCCTAATGAGGAGATGTGATAATTTAATAAAGAAATTAATCTTGTGTTTACCAAATATATCATGGACATTATGCAAGATTGTTTTTAAATAGACCTCTTTGTTTTAATGGATAAGCATTTATTTTAATTTGTATTAGAAAAAAAGCATATAACTAGCTCATCAAAACTATGATTGTTATTAATTAGGACAAAGGTAAATAATTTAATTATAAATTGAGTCATATTAGTAAACATTGACAGTGACAAAGGAATGGCTAAAGTTTTGGAAAGACTAAATTAATTTATGTACAAAGCTCATCTACATCATACCCATATCTACTTTTAATGCATAGCCAACTGAGAATCCTGCCTCAGATGGCCAACCTACGACATTCTTGGCAGTTCGAAACAATAATCTGGAATACAGATAATAATCTGATCTATTTTTCATATCTTTCCTTAATTTTTTGCCTACAGTAGTAACGTTGCTCTCTCTGATATAGTCTCAAACTCATAATTTTATATCACATGAAGCAACAGTCGATGCATCACTTTGGTCAACTTCTCACTGAATTGGCAACTTCTTCAAATGACATATATTAGGAACTCCAGGATCTCCAAGTAGAAGTTGGACTGTCAGAATCCTAAATAAGACAATCCTGGTGGCAACACTAGTGATCTAACTTACTTTATAGAAACCCAACTGAGAGAAATAGCACCTGGGACAGAGCATGGATAAGACCAAGATATCTTACATAGATGGGGATAGAGATTAAAACAAAACAAATAAAACAAAGTACCTTGGAAATTTATCACAACTCAGATTTCTGGGCCCATCTCCAGAGTTTCTATATCATTAGGTTTAGGTGGGGTCTCAAGAATTTGAGTTTCTGACAAATATTGGAGATACTGAAATTTTGGGTTACAGGGCCACACTGTGAGAATCATTGGTCCAGGTGTTCAGGCAGTGGCTTAGTGCAGCAAAAGGACAGATTAACCCTGAATATGTTATTATAGGAAAATGACATTGCTTGAAGGCAAAAATCCTTAATGAAATTTTAGGTAACTAAATTAAATTAAATTTGAACCTCGGAGTTTCCTGAATTTTATTGTGGTCATTGATCACAAGACCCGGTAATGTTTGTAAGTAAATATTAACCTGTAAATTTAATAAAAGTGACAATTATTAACATCATCATTTTTGTTGTAATTCTTTTCCTTTCATGGCAAAGAGACTCAGATTTTTAGTAAGTAAATACTCTATTTGGGTTTAACTTTTTAAAATCAGGGACTTTTTTTCGGTAGATGAAAAGCGCAAATAGTTTGGGCAAGAAGCACATTTTTTTTCACTTTTTTTTTCACTTTGTTTAGTTTGAAAACACCTTAAATTTGCTTCATTTTCACTTGCTCATTTGAAGGGTATCTTAAAATATAAGTATAAAAATCTTAAAGAAATTCATAGCCTGAGATACAGTAACCCAATTTTTAGGAATCTCTTTATGGTACAATATGACGTGTAGGTAAAACTTGGGAACAGACGTGATCATTTCAGCATTATTTAAGAATAAAGGTTGGAATTCATCTCAGTGTCCAATATTAAGAGACTGTTTAAATATATTATGTTAGATAAAAGCAAATATTCTGTAGCTCTTACAAGTCAAATGTGTAAATGACAAAGAAAATCCTATGATGGCATGTAAAAAAATAGCAAATTGCCACATTTTATAAATGGCATGGGTCAAATGCATAAGAATGCATAAACATTAGACTGGCATAAAATGTGCCAAAGTAATATACAATTTATCATAGAGATTAAACGTGCTGTCTCTGGGTACAGACCCAATACATATAAACCTCAGCTCTAACAGTTTCTAGCCATGTGGCCATAAGTGAGTTTGTTAATCTCTTTTTGTCCTCTACTGTGAAATGGGAGTTGTGATATATGGGAAATGTATGTAGTCATGTGCCACGTGACGACGCTCTGGTCACCAACGGTGATCCTGTAAGAGTAAAATGGAGCTGAAAAATTCCTATCACCTACTGACGTGTGGCCATCGTAAAGTCATGGTGCAACACATGACTCCCGTGTTGGTGGTGATGCTGGTATAAACAAACCTACTGCGCTGCCAGTGGTATAAAAGTATAGCACATATAATTAGGTATAGTCCACTATACTTGATAATAAATGACTGTGTTACTGGTTAATATAGTTACTATACTCTTCTTTTATTTCGTTATTTTAGAATATAAAAAAGTTTTGTTATTATAGAATATATAAAAAAATGCTCGCAGTGAAACAGTATGCCCTGCTATACCGGCAGCAGCCTCACACAGCTCGTGTTTCCCTCGTCTCTTGATTGCATCATTTTCTCTTGTGCTTGATTTAATCTCATGTTGCAACATGCTGACGGTACAGGCTTATTCCTTGCAGCATAGGCTTGTAGCCTGTGAGCACGAGGCCATACCATATAGCCTGGGTGTGTAGAAAGCTGTGCTGCCTGGGTTTGCGTAAGTGCGCCATGGCGTTCCCACAACGACACTAGCGCCTAATGACGCGTTTCTCGGACTGTATCCCCGTCATTAAGGGGCACATGATTGTAATGGTTTCTGTCCTGGTTTCCTGGCACAGAGCTCCCAAAACCCTTAGAATTTTTGGAGTGATAGAAGTGATAGGATGTCTTTAATTATTTATAGTAAGCTCCTTTCAGCTATGCCTGGCTTTATGCTTCTGAGGTTACTCTTGTGGGCCTCTAGATAGCTTCCAATGAGGCCTGGGAGCCAGAAAGAGTCAGGTATGATTAGAAGTTTGGAACTTTCACCCCAATCCCTCAAGTTCCAGGTTGGGGAGAGGTGCTGGAGATTAAGTTTAGTTATCAAAAGCCAATTTGAATAATTTACGTCTACGTAATAGAGCCTCATAAAAACCCTAAATGATGGGGTTCAAAGAGCTTCCAACTGGTGAACACATCAATGTACTTGGGGAGTGGTGCACCTGGAAAGGACTCGGAAACTGTGTCTCCTCACCCTCCCACCAGACCTTGCCCTATGCATCTATGTCTGTTTGGTTGTTCCTAGGTTGTATCCTGTATAGTAAACCTGTACTAATAAGTAGAGTTGTCCTGCATTCTGTGAGACATTCTAGCAAATTATTGAACAGAGAAGGGCTGTGGGAACTCCTGATTTATAGCTGGGAGATCGAAACAACAAGTGGCCCAGGACGTGACACTTGCATCTGAATTAGGGGCAGTCTTGTGGGACTGAGCCCTTTAACATGTGGGGTCTGATACTAACTCCAGGTAGGTAGTGTCAGAATTGAATTGAATCGTTGGACACCAAGTTGGTGTCTAGAGAATTGGAGAATTGTTGCTGTTGTAAAATACTCCAAGAGTCATATTACGATTTACCTGTAACACTGATAGTTTAATTGGGGAAACAGATCCACTCTAGGGATTTCAAGCAGAAAGTATGCATTAGGTTGGTGCAAAAGTAATTGCAGTTTAAAAGGTTAAAAACAAAACAATTGCAAAAACTGCAATTACTTTTGCACCAACCTAATACTACTACTGCTTGGGAGTTTACAAAACTGTTGGGAGGGCTAGAGAGGGAAGTCAAGAGGGAAGCCACTAGATTTTATGACTGTGCTCCAGAGAGTGAGGGAATGTCAGACCCTCTCCAGTGCTGAGGGACTGTAGGAAACCTTGCAGCTCTCCCAGTTATGCCTAAGCTCCATGATGTGTGCCTGGAAGGGGATTCAGAGGCCATTGAAAGAGTAGTTTCTACTAAAGCCCACATATCTGCCACTGCTGAAGCAAGAAGAATGGATTCTGACTCCATCTTGTCTCCCAAATCTAATTATTCTAGTGCTAGAGCATCTCACTGGAAGACACAATAGAATTGCTTGCAGAAGAACCTAAGTGGTAATGGAGTCCACAACATGTAGTTCTTGGTCTTCCAACTACTATAATAAAAGGGGAAGCATAAAAAAGCATGGGGAGAAATGCTAATCACTTAAAAACACCTTTAAAATCCAGCATACTATCTCATAGGATTTTTGTGCGGATTAAAAGAGACATGCAAAGTATTAGAGACATGCAAAGTATTAGTGACATGCAAAGTATTAAAGACATGTAAAAGAGACATGCAAATGTGCCCACATGCTCTGTAAAGTATTAACAGAGCGTGTGGGCACATTTTAAGTATTTAGTTAGTTTAAGCATTCTTGATGATGATGATAAGTTCCTAGGAGGTGAGGGAGACCAAGGATGATCTGTTTTGCTCTATTCTTTTCTCACACTTTCAAATTTTCTACAGTAAAATTTTCTTCTATATTTAGAAGAAAATTAAGTAAATACCAGCATAAATGTTAGGAAATTGTGTTTTCTGTAGATGCATATAAAATATTAGTGTAGGATAGCATATTAGAAGAAATTGCAATATTAACTCATAAGCAAACTATGTTTTCTGCAAAAACCAAATACATAGATGTTTAATCCTGCACATGTTCAGAATTCTAGATTGATTGGTGTCATCATCAGTCTTCACCAACTTTGCTACTCATGTGATGAGTTTTTAAAGTCTCTTTAGTAGGCTTCTTATTTTAGGTATCGAGTGAATTCTGAATCGAGCCTTTATTCCAGTGATTCAAACTTAATTATTCTACCTGCTGTCTTCCAAAAATAAAAATGCTTCAATTCCTGTGAGAGCATCTTGGTGAAAATTGGAAAAGGCAAGTGACTAACAGGAAGAACATTAAATGTACCTGGAACATAATGAGTAATAGGAAAATTAGAACAGCTAATTTTTCAGTGAACCCAGGGAGATAATACCAGTTAAAGTACTAATTAAAATACTGGGACAGAAAATGTTTTCATGAGGAAATGATGTAAAACACCTAGAAAGTATCATCCTTCCAGAACAAATCTCAAAATGCAGCATACTGCTTTGACATTTTTAATGTGGTGTGAAGTCTATTGAGTTATTATTACCATAAATCTTTGATAATATAAAATATTGTAACTCGGTATTTTAAGCAAAGAATGTTATTAAAATGACTCAATATCTGAGCTTTGCTCTACTTAGCGTATTAAAATCATTCTTTCAAATACACCAATTATGATTGTCAGAGTAAGTGGAGAATAATTTATTTAGAAAGTAACCGCACTCTCAATGTTCCCTACCCACTGACTCAGAGCTGATTAATACTTTACAAACCAGATGTGATTAGCGGCAGCCTGGCTCAAAAGAGTTACCTCATTACTGGCCCATTATCATGTTAGCCCTTTGCTCAAGAACTGATTAGTGAGCCAATTAACTACCGTCTCGTTACTGTGCAGCAGCACAGAATTGTGGTGTGTTTGTCTTTTACAGATGTCACCCACTGTAGTCATTTATTTTGACTACCATGAGAACTAACAGCAAATAGAAAAGAGATTTTTTCATTCTTCAGCCTTCTCACTATTAAAAAATACCGCCAGAAATTTAGGTAAAAAGTGAAAGAGGGAGTAGTTGTTTTCAGAGCCCGCTATTTAAGGTATGTTCTGTGTCTATTCAAAACTTATTGAACATCCACTAGGATCTAAGTTCTAAGGGGGCAGGATTTTATTGTGTTGCCCTTGGAATCAAAATGCTGAGACGTGTGCCTGGCATGCAGTAGATGCTCGATATCTGCTTAACGAATATCTGCTTAACGAATGCTTGGCATGATGCCAGTGTCTAATGGCAAAGAGCACGTGGGTCTTTGGGGAACTCCCCAGCTGGAAGAGAAACAGACACACAAACACAGGTATAAGGTAGTAGGTGATGATTATCATAATACAGGTGCAAGGAAGAGTGTGAACTAGGGAGAGACTAAACTTGGTATTAGGAGGAGGCAGGGGCTTGGGGTAGGGACAGAGCAAACTTCCCGGGGATGAGGATGCATCGATTTTAAAGGATTGTTAGGACTCATCAAGCTAAATGGAAGGTTACAAAACAAACCAAAACATCATACACCATGTTTCCCTGAAAATAAGACCTAGCCAGGCAATCAGCTCTAATGTGTCTTTTAGAGCAAAAATTAATATAAGACCCGGTCTTATTTTACTATAATATAAAACCAGGTCTTTAATATAATATAATATAATATAATATAATATAATATAATATAATATAATATAATATAATATAATATACCGGGTCTTATTGCTCCAAAAGATGCGTTAGAGTTGATTGTCTGGCTAGGTCTTATTTTCGGGGAAACAGGATATATATATGTATACATGTGTGCATATATATATATATATGCACACGTGTATATATATATATATATATATATATAAAATGTGCATATATATATATTTATATAATAAAGGTATGAATTCTGGGAAGAACATGAGCCTATGAAAAATATCACAAGGGAAGTCATTTGCATAGCCCAAAATGTTTAAGGTTTTGTGGTCATGATTTTAAAAACGAGAAGTAACAACACATGGGAAAGAATAGATAACTTGAGAGGAGTATCTGAAAGTGGCACGTTAAAATCATTGTTGAAGAAACTAAGGCTTTAGAGAGGTTAAGTAACTTGCTCAATGTCACACAAGTGGCAAATGGAAGAGTAGAGATTTGAACTCATGTCTCTTACTCTAGAACCCATAATCTTACACACTAACACTATACTGTTGACAGTATCTGTGAGGCATCCACTCAGTTCACTATTTCCTTGAATTATTATACCTGAGAAATCAAATTATTTACAGCCTTATTTGGTGACCATGAAATGTGACAAAGATGAGGCCTCTGGCTTGAATACTGCTACAGAATCCCGCTTTCCCGTTAGCTTCCCGCAGTGCCATCGCCTCGTTCATTCAGTTAGCAGTTCTCAGCACAGAAATGCCAGGCTCTGTGGAGAGCATTGATTCTCAACATTCCTTGTCCTGGGCATCGTTGGACAGACAATGAGAAAAGGCTTAAGCTCCAACTTTGCTTTTGCAGGCTCACTGGAGTCTTAATCTAATTAATACAAATCCAATTTTACAAATAAATATCTTTTTAAATCTAAGATTCCAAGGTGGAACAAAAAATTACTTGAGTAATTCCTAGAGTTCCCCAAAGGGCAGGAGCCCTTTAATTTGAGGCCTTTTAGGGTCTATTGTCTACTTCTCTGCTTTGCATTATTGATCTCAGAAGCTTTAATCACTATTAAGATTTTCATTTAGGTAGCTGGTTCTCAAAAGCCATTCCAGTGATTGCTTTTTCTTCGAGGAATGGGGGGAAAAAAGAGAGTTTACTTTCATTTTTATTTTACCAACAGGACAGGAATTGTGGCTGTCACATGTATGAATGTTGGTTTTGCCAGGGATTGCGTTCTGTGTCCTAGTGCGCAGACTCTTCCTTCCACCCAGAGCAAGTGTTTGACTCTGAGTATGCTACTTAGTGTCATCTGTTCAATGGATCCAACTGGGCTGCATCCCGATCGAATTGATGTATTTTGACCGAAGTGCAGGTGACAACACAGTTCATAATCTTATCTTTATTATGACTCAGTCACACGATACTTCACATGGGGTTTGACTCTCAGCCATCTAGAGAGGGAAAATAGAGGAAAGAATGTGACTATGCTACTTACTTTACTTTACCTCCCAAATCTCACCTCTGTGGCGTTGAATACGTTACCAAATCTCCATAACAGAATCTACTCATTTATGAACCTCCCTAGCAGGGTATTTATGGGATAGCACCTTGTAATGCAGGGACTCAGCTCCTGCTTCCTGCACAAGAACACAGGATATGTTGAGGCCAAAAAGGAACACCCACGGAGCTATAGATAGGGGAGTCATACCACTATATTCTCGCTGGCGGCTGGTGCAGACACAAAAGCAAACATCCACCTGTACCCCAATGAGGGGTCTTCCTGCACCCCAGTCTCGCTGGCAGCCGGGCGAGACACAGAAAGTAGGATCAACATGATCCACAATCCACTTGCTAACTGCACTTGCTAGTCGCAATCTGTGCTTGCTAGCACAGCCACGGCAGTGGTATCAGTGGTCAATGGCTAACTGGTTGCAGCTCATGGCCAGCTAGTCACAGCTGACGACCATCTACTCCCTGAGCCGGCATCTTTCCACGTGAGGCCGGGAACCTGGAAACTGTTCTCTGGGACTCCATCCCTACATACCTACTTGTAAAGTAACCAGAACATAACAAGTGTTCAGTAAGTGCTAAGTGCTGACATTGTTATCCAGGAACCATAGCTGTTACTTATTAGTATAATAGCACATAAGCATGAAATGCTATGAGGACTTTGGGTTAGAGAAGAACCACAAGATTAATTAGAAGATTGAAGAATGAGCGTTGAGATAGGAGACTATAGAGACTGAGGTTTGTGATATTAGAAATGAGAGGAGAAAGACAATTTATTAATGGAGTTGAGCAATCTTGTCATGCGGGGCGGCCTGCGGGGTCTCTGCTCCTGCTCCCCACATAAGAACGCAGGACATGGTGAGGCCAAAAAGGAACACTCACGGAGCCATAGGTAGGGGAGTCATATCACTATATACTGTCGCTGGCGGCTGGGTTGGAGACACAGGAACCAGGAGCAACACAATTCTCAACCCTCACTGTGCCGCTTGCAGGCTCAGCCACCATCTCGCTAGCTCCCCTTTTCTGCTAGCCTAGCCACGGCAGTTATATTCATGGCTAATGGCTCACTGGTTACAGCTGATGGCCAACTAGCCACAGCTGATGGCCATTTGATCACAGTCGATGGCCATTTACTACCTGAGCCAGCACCTTTCTATGTGAGGCCGAGAGCCTGGAAACTGCTTTTTGGGGCTCTGTCCCCACAAATCTGAAGGGTTATTGTCCTGAAGATGGCAGTCAGATGTTTGCTATTTAACTGAATACAGAGTAGGAGAATGGGGGCCTACAATCTAGAATGGGGAATAGAGGTTAGGTATGCTGTTCTCGTATGTTGCACATACGAGACTCTAGCTGCATTAGGTGAATGAAGGCATACATGAATTAATGAGTGAAGGTAGAGTAATTTTCTAGTATTTATGTTTCTTGAACATTGGTTTATTGCTGAGAGGAGCTGAGGAACTGTGGGGAGAGAGCCAGGAGTCCAGTTTCCAGGCTCTCAGCCTCACGTGGAAAGGTGCTCACTCAGGTAGTAAAAGAACATCAACTGTGATTGGATGGCCATCAGCTGTGGCTGGTTGGCCGTCAGCTGTAACCAGTGAGCCATTGGCCACTAATGCCGTGGCTATGCTAGCAGCAAATGGGGGCTAGCAAGAAGATAGTGGCTGAGCTAGCAAGCGCAGGTTGCAGAGAGGCGCGGATTGCGGATTGCAGTTAGCAAGTGAGGTTGGTTGGCAGAGAGAAGTGGATGGCAGATTGCGGATAGCGTGGCTCCTGCTTCCTGTGTCTCCAACCCAGCCGCCAGCGAGAATATAGTGGTATGACTCCCCTATCTATGGCTCCGTGGGTGTTCCTTTTTGGCCTCACCATATCCTGCATTCTCATGTGGAGAGCGGGAGCTGAAACCCTGCATGACACCCTGCATGACAGGAACTCTTCTAGATGGTGAAATAAAGAAATTGCAGATGTGGTCGAAGAGGGGCTTCAACTGTCTTGATAACATTTGATTTCTGAGCTTGGTGGGTATGTGTTTATCACAGTTGTGTGTTGACTTATTCCTTATGTCTTTTTGAACATGTTAAAAATTGTATCAATAAATTTAGGAATAAATAAGTATAACCTATGAAAATAGATTCAGTTATCTCAGAGGCTCAAATCCTTTGACAACAATGCTTAGAGATGAGAAGGAATAACAGGAGAAAAAGATAGTAGAAGATAGTAGAAAGCTTGTTCGGTGGCACGTGTACCAGCTGCCCAGCTTCCCAGGATCCAGCAGTAGGAGGCAGGGCCACAGATACAGTCCACATTACCCCCTGCTCTTGTGCCCCACCGCCCAGGAGTGCAGGCTGTAGCAAGGGCAGGAGAGAAAGGTATCACTGCTCCTGGGGTGCCGCCCGAGAAGCAAGGCTACTTGTGGACACCTAACATGAGGGCTGGGACCTCAGCCTTGCTCTTTGGAATCTCATTGTTCTGCAGTAGTGACAGCTACCATCACTATTCTACGTGTTTTTCTATTAGCAAAATATTTTACTACTGGTCAGAGGTGGCTAAATGTTGAGTGGAATAAAAATAGGGCATCCTTCCAAATGCTGAACAATAAAATTGCAAAGAAATATGAACAATTAACAGTTCTGAGTATTGACTCGAGTAGGCAGACTCTCTTCTCTGTTTTCACCGGCAGTTGCCTATTCCTTTGGCTCCACTTTAGTCCGCCTCCCAGAGTACCTATTTGCAGTGATTTATCCAGTGGTCAAAATGCCTATAAGTCACTAGTGGATCCACACCTGTGGATCCTGGGTTTTAGAAATGGAGGACCAAAAGGAGACCAAATCTCCTTCCTTTTCCTTCTGAATTGTGAACCCCTTCAGAAGGCTTCCTACAGCCTGGTCACCATTAGCCTGCCCTCCCCTCCCCCAAGGTCACTGCCAAAATCCTCTTTGTGCCCATTCTGAGTATGAGACCCATGAGTGATAGGAAGTTGGGACAGTGTTCCTTCGTTCTTTGTTTTTAATTATAAAATATATGTAACATAAAATTTACCATTTTAAACATTTTAAAGTATGGAATTCAGTGGCATTAATTGCATTCCCAATGCTGTACAACCATTATCACTATCCAGTTTCTACACTTTCTCAACATACCAAAAAGAAGCTATGAACCATTAAGGAGTAACTTCCCATTCTCCCCTCCTCCAGGTCCCCCAATAACCTCTAACCTACTTCCTGTCTCTCTTAACTTGATATTTCCCATTCTAGATATTTCATGTAAGTGCAATTATATGCCTACTCTGTGGTGTCTAGCTTCTTTCACTTCGTATAATTTTTTCGAGGTCCATCCATGTTGTGGCATGTGTCAGAACTTCTCCCCTTTTAACGACTGAAAAATTTTTGTTCAGTAAGTCCACTGAGCATCTACCTACACTTGTTTCACAGCCCTGGGTTAACTGCACAAAGATAAATGAACAACACATGGTCTGTGTTCATGCATGATGCAGGGCACGGTGAGGAGAAAAAACTCATGCAGGGTGGGAATCAAACAAGCAAATCAGTCATTATTGATCATATCATGTGCCAAGTATATATGCCATGTAACAGTGCTTGAAAGTGAAAAACAAACAAACAAAAACCGTTCAAAATGCCTTAAACAATAAGTGGACTTATTATGTCAAATAACCAGACATCTGGATGTCTTACATCTGGTTAACTGAGCAAATTAAATCCAAGCCAGTTTCCTCCCATCTTTGTGCTCTGCCATCTCCAGTCTCTTCCCATCAAGTCAACGTCCATCCTCAAGGTTGGACTGTAGCTGACAGTTCCAGGCAGATATTTGTCACACACAGACATCCAGAAGCTGAAAAGGGGATTTATCTCTGTCTTGAATCCTCTGTTAAGAGCTAAGAAACACTTTCCATAATCCCCACCTACCCCCAGCAAATTACTCTTTGACTAAGAATGTCATGCTTCACGCCTGGGGTGGGCATGGGGTCTCCTTACTCAGAGCACACTGAGGGTAGCTACCTGAACTCAGGGTTCAGCTGGCAAGTAAGAAGGGAAGGAAAGGGCACAAAATGAGCCACCATAAAAATCGTACTCCCTTGTGGCTCAGCCATGCTCACAAGGTCTCTACACCAGCTTGCAGAGTGGGAGGGGCATAGATAGGATCTTCTCTTATTGATGCTTTTCTCTGAGGCTCAAAAACTGGTTACTTACATTGAATTCTTCTTCCTTTTGTAAGTAATAGTTTTATTTCTAATATCAAAGTCCACATATCTCTTGGAAAATGTTTAAAGTAGAAAAAGTATAGAAGAAATAAAAATGAGACATCATCCTACTATCCTGGGGTTTTCATGTATTTATTTTCTTTTTCCATATATTGTATATATATGAGGTCTGACAATTAAGTTTGCGAACTCATCCTAGAAAAAGTGCTGCATACCTCATTGCTGAATATCACTATGGTCACCTTCGAAGTACTCCCCTTGGGAAGCTATGTACCAACACCAGAGCCTAGTCCACCCTTCAAAGCAATTCCGGAACTCTTTTTCTGGAATGGCCATCAGAGCTGTCGTCATATCACCCTTGATGTCCTGAATGTCATCAAAATGTCTTCCTTTCAATATTTCCATTATCTTCAGGTAAAGAAAGAAGTCATTGGGGCCAGATCAGGTGAGTAGGGAGGGTGTTCCAATACAGTTATTTGTTTACTGGCTAAACGCTCCCTCACAGACAGTGCCCTGTGAGCTGCTGCATTGTTGTGATGCAAGAGCCATGAATTGGTGGTGAAAAGTTCAGCTCATTTCGCCTAACTTTTTCATGCAGCCTTTTCAGCACCTTCAAATAGTAAACTTGGTTAACTCTTTGTCCTGTTGGTACAAATTCATAATGAATAATCCCTCTGATATCAAAAAAAGTTTACCAACATCATTGCAACAAGTTCGCAAACTTAATTGTCAGCCGTTTCGCGCACGCGTGTATGTGTGTGTGTAAAGCATGTCAACAAACTCAGGTATATAAGCCATGTCACTGTATTTTCTATAGCTGAAATCACCATTATGCCTGGGGCAAAAACAAAATCTTGACCAGTTACATTAATCTCAATCAGTTCCAAGTTTTATCAGTCAATCCCAGTTATCCTCAGTCAGTTCAGGATGTTGTCTGTCTCTTTATCTCTCTTCTTGGGGATTCTCTAAGTTCCTGGGGTCACAGTGTGGGTGGAAGCTGGGGGCATCTGGTATTTCATTGTCCTCTGTCCTCTGTCCATGGTTCAATTTGCATGCTGGGTAGCTTTTCATCTTTGGTCCACGTACATGACCACCATGCCCTCATTGTTTATACATCAAAGCCTTTTGAGTCTGCCGGCTGTCTTGCTTGTCTCAAGACAAGAATCACACCAGAATGTATAGGGAAAGGTGGCTTCAGCCTGTCTGTGTGGGCACTTCACATCCTGTTTGTACTCGATTTCTCCCAGAGCATGCTCCACTAGTGACCAAGGTGATGTGGCCTCCCTCTCCGGGGCCTACCTAGGAAACAATCTGTAAGTCCTGTGCTTGATTTCAGATTGCCACAGGTTTATCTGAGGAGTGGCATTTGTTCCTCCATTTCCACTCCCATTCGGAAGTCCAGGGACATACCAGTGTGTAAAATCTTTTCTTCACCCTTCTCCTAGCCTCCTTCTCCTCTCCTCCTAGCCTGGAAAACTGTCTGAGCTGGATTTGGTGCTGAGGGTGGAGGGACTGGAAAGCCTGGCTGTGGCCGAAATCTTTTTTTTTTTTTAAGGAGGGCGCAGCTCACAGTGGCCCATGCGAGTGTCGAACCGGCAACCTTGGTGGTATTAGCACCACACTCTACCAACTGAGCTAACCGGTCACCCCAAGAATGAAATTTTACTCTTCCTTATCTGGCATTATAACCTGAGTTCTTCAGTGTCTTTGTTTTTGACATTCAAAAGACAAGCTTCTTAGAAAAACTCCAAAGCTATTTCCAAATTTTGCATATTTTAAAGCTCAAAATCCGAGAATTTTAAAGCCAAAACCTGGGCTGAGGTGAGACCAAAAAGAAGTAATAATAATTTGTGGTATGGACTATTTGGGGAAAAAAATCAAATATCCAATTGATATAAACAATAAGGCAAAGTATAGTCTTTACTTCCTGACACTGAGGTCAGTTGATGGTTTTGACAATGTTTTGGCCTCAGTTTATCCATTTCAAGTGCTAGTTATCACTCAGCATATTCAATCTAAGATAGCCCTGTGTTCTGACTGAACTTGTTCTCATGATAACCCTGCCATATTTTATCCCTTTTTGTTTCTCTGAAACAAATTTCCTTCCTTTGGAGTTCACAAACTGATCATTCTTGTTTTCTGTAAGAAAAACTCTTCAGAGAAGATAGCTCAGCAGTGCCTTGAATTCCCATGGGATGTGGCTGGGGAGAAGGTTAATGAAGTGTTTAGATGGACTCTATCCAAGTGTGGATTTGTCTGTTTCAAAATTGGATATTAAACATTTAAGTGATGGCTTTGTTAATGAGAAGTCAAAGTCGAGTGGTCAAATCCCCATTCACAATTCCTGTGGGTCTGTCTGAGGCATTCGCACTGCAGAGAAGCAATGTTGTATAAAGCTCTTTCTTTGAGGTTAACACCATAAACACATACTTTCATTTCTGAGAAAAGGGTCATAGATGGCACTTGAGGTATTTCTGCCACATGGAGCGAGAGTGACAAAGAGCTGTCCCACTTTTCTCTGTAGACACTCTACTTTGTTCACGATTAGATCACAGATTAAACACAAACCAAGATATTTACAGATGAGATATCAAATAGGACTAAGGAAGCTAAATTAAGGGACCCAATTTTTAACAGAGAGGCATAAACTGCCACCAAGTTTCAGATAAAAGGAAATATTTTTGATTCATGGCATAATGTGCTTATCTTTTGAGGTGTGAGATCTGGGCCTTCTGTTGTCGTCAAGTTCATCCTCTGAATCAGTGACACATGTTCCAATAAACATCAAGTGACAGCTCCTAGTCACCAACCAACACAGGGTTCCTGGAGCTGATCCAGCCCTCAGGAACAGAAGCCTGTGAATAAGCTTTGTTGGACAGGTTATGCACCGAGAGGAGAGCCGACTAAGACATCAAGGCGATTCGTGGTCATATTGATGCAGCTGAACAGATGGCAGGCAAGGGAAGTGTTTAAAGGAGACACTAAACACAATTTCAAGAGATGTCTCACATTCTTTGACAGTTGGAGAGTGATAGAAGCAAACAGATCATGGGGATATATTACCACTTGGAAAGAAATGATTTGTTTCAAAGATGACCCGGGCAAAAGACAGTGGAATCTGCTCAGAAAAGGGCAAAAGGTGTGGAGGGATTACTACACCTTAAGTACCAAAGACACAACGTGGGTCAGGTATATAGCAAGAGTAACTTCACTACATCTTAAGAGTCTCATGTTCATTGTAGGGCACTGCATCCCAGATCATTTTAACAGTAAGAATACTTGATATTAGAGGAGGACAGGTGTATCCAAGCACTTCGTGGCTCAGAGTATGGCTGAGGACACAGTATGACATTGAGCCTGCAGGTAGGAAAATGAATGAGAACAAGCTGTGGCACTGGAGAATTGAGAGACAGGGAATGAAGTGGGGACTGAAAATAAGAAGGAACATTTTCTTCATCCCTTATAGACCCTGCACAGGCCCAGGGAGGAGCAGTCAACTCACACCCAACCTTGTTTGGGTGTGTTTATTGAATAAGGGAATCAATTGGGAACTTATGGGAAGGGAACATATACCGACTCAGAACCCTCTCTTCCTCCCCCTTGCTACCAGAACTCCTATTTTGTTTAGGCATCCACCTATTACTCACATGGCTCTGATGATGGCAACCGCTTTGCTAGTTCAAAAATTAATCCCTGTAAGTGTGACCAGGTCCCCTGTCAGACACGTGTTAGGCATGTGAACTAGCCGTGTCCAATGAGGCTTGGGGTGTGGGGGAGAGTGTCTGGGGGCTTCTGGGAAAGGTTTCCTCTATCCTAAGGGGAAGTAACCCTTTCATTTCAGAAAGTTGTCGTGTCTATTTATATAATGGCTGGAACAAGATGCTGCAGCCATCTGTGACCATAAAGGAATCAGTCTATGTTGATCAAGTGAAAATGGCAGAGCTGAAAAATTACTATATGAGTCAAGAATTTTTTTTTCACTTGCACCCTATAGCATCTTAACTGATAGATGTTTTTTAGAAAAGTCTTGCTATCTTTTCAGAGATCTCAATAGAAGTTGGGGAGGGGTTGGCTTAGTCTGTAAGGCTTTATCTTCTGCTCTGTCCATGCTTCCATCTGCCCATTCATCATTTATTATGTGCTTATAATATGCCAGGCATTTAGCTGAGCAGATATGAAGATGAATTGGAAATAATTCTTGCTCTTGCAGTGCTCACAGCCCTGTTAACAGATGATAATATGATACAATAAGTCTTGTAACATAGGAATGTACAAAATGTCTTGGTAGTCCTGAGTGGGGAGTGAGGAGTGCACATCTCCAGGTCAGATGGAGAGCAGGACATACAGAGAGCGATCAAAACTTGCCCAGCAGAAAGTGTGTTCCGGGGAGTAGGAAATACAGATGAAACGAGAGGAAGTAAGGAAATCCCTAGATGTAAATTCATGCAGAAAGCTAGGCTATGTGGAAATGGACAGTCTGCATCATAAGGGAAGTCCAGAAGAAAAAAAGAGGTAAGTTTACTGTATTTAGATACTGCAAGGGGGGGAAGGTAGCACGGGAAATGGGTTATAAGACTAATCCTTGTTCTTGAGTTAAAGCCATGCCAAATTTCCCCAAATCCCTTCGTTTCATGATGAGCATGCTCCCTGAAGTCTTCATGACTTTGGTTCTGATTTCTTCTACCTCACTTGTGTACTTCAGTTCCACAAACATTTATGTAATCAGCTACCTGCTATATGTGATAGTTGAAGAACGAGATACAGAGATGAATACTAGACACTGTACCTCAGGAGCTTACAGGATCAAAGAGAAAACACATATAACAAGTATCTATCATATAATAGAAAACATTATAGTAAAAGTATGCACACAGGTGAAATCCTTTATGGATACAGTGGGGGATATTGGCCAGGTACGGAGAGTAGATTATACTTCTGTTGATTTTGAATGTAAGTAAGAGTAGGAGTTTACAGGCTGGGAAAGGTGTTCCATACAGAAAGACCAAGAAAGTAAAATAATAAAATAAAATAAAAAACAAGGAACCCCAGAAGAAGAGGTGTCTAAGGTGAGAATCTTCTAGGGGGAAGAAGTCACAAGGAGGTCAGTTGGTGGCAGGGTGGGTGGCACAGAGGAATGGAGGTAGAGGAGCTGCGGTAACAGGACGAGAAAGGCTTTCTGAATTAATAAGGGTATGGATGCTGCCCTAAGGAATGTGGATTTCATTTATTATGTATGTGTTAGTGTCTCCCACATCCCAGAACTCTGGGAGGATCCACAGGTACCAAGACAAGACACAGTCCCTGCTCCCAAGGAGGTCTGGACCAGCGGAGGAGACACATAGACTGGAGTAAAGAGAGCTAACATTTGCAGAGCTCTGGCCTGGTGCCAGCACTCTACCTAGATTGTATCATGTATTCCTCGCAACGTCCCATGAGGTAGATACTCCTATGCCAATTTTACAGATGAGGAACTGAGGTGGAGAGAATAACTTTTCCAAGACCTAACAGCTAAAATATTGAAGAGTCTGGATTCAAAGCCAGATCCTTTGGATTCCAGGGCCACCATACTAATGTGGAAGTTTGGAAGCGCAATGGAGTGGGACTTAACTCAGGCTGGGGGTCAAGGAAGGCATCCTTAAGGAGATGATGCCTAAGCTAAGTGTTAAAAATCAGAAGGAGTTGGCCAGGTGATGAAGGGAGGGAATTCCAGGCAGAGGGAACAGCATGAACAAGAGTGTGGAGCTAGGAAACTTCCTGGTAGTAGAAGGAATCAGGTGTTGGTACAGCATGCATCCCGAGGCAAGAGAGGAAGGAGATGAGCCTAAATATGTAAGCAGGGACCAGATCGTGGGTGACTTTTATGAGGAGAGAATCAGATCCTGTCAACCGGAACACAATCAAAAGACATTTCAACAATTTCACTGTCACCATCTCCCTGCAAAATATCTCCACCATATCAGTGATTGGAAGTATAATGCACCCAGTTGTTAAGGCTATACCTTGAGCGTCATTCTTGATTTTTCCATCCCTCTACCCCCTTACTTAATGAATCAGGAGTTATTTCAGTGAGGTTATTTCCCCCTTCTAAATAAATCTCTGATCTGCCCCCCCCCCCCCGCCATCCTCATTACTATTCCCCAAGTCCAAGCAAATCATGCTTCACCTGGATACAGTGAGGGCCTCCTTTGTGACCTCTGCACTTCCACTCAGCACCACAGCAATCTTCTAAAAATGTAACTTGGACCAGGTACTTCCCTATCCCACTTGAAATCCTCCTGTGACTTGTCTTATCTTTCAGATAAAATCCAGGTATCTTTCCATGGCAGGCAAGGCGCTGCCTTCCTCTTCAAGCTCATCTCACGCCCTCTCCTCTCTATCCACTCTGCTCCACTTTCTTTTGGGTCCCAGAAGATGCTATGCTTCTTGCCTGGAGGTCTTTGTCCGTAATGCTCTCCTGTCTGCAGTCATTCCCTCCCAGATTCTCATGACTTCCTTCTTCCCGTCCTTCAACTTTCAGCTTAAATGACACATTATCTGGTTCCTCCTTCCATTCTCCTTCATCCCACTCCAGTTTGTTCTCCATCATTGATATCGTCATTGTCTTACCATCCTCACCACAAGTAGTCACCATGTATTTCTTATTAAATGTCTGTCTCTCTGCTGGTATGAAAGCTCCCAAGAGGACAGAACCATGTTGTTTTGTTCACACTGTACTCTGAGTGCCGTGCCCAGAATAGCCACAGGCCTGAGAAATGCAGCTGTCTTCTGTTAATTATTTAACAATGGCTCCATCTACTAACAACCAGAGACTTAAAAACAACTTTAAGGGACAGTATAACATGTACAACATAGAGAAGAAATGAAATATGTTCAGGAAGTGGAGGAAAACTGATTTAGCAGGCATGGGGGCATATGATTGACTATTTGGGACAGTATTTGGTACAAAATAGGCACCAATAACGATTTGTCAAATAAATTAATGTTAGCTAAATGATCAAATCTGTGGGCATAGACAAATAATCTGTAATAATAACGTGTTTCCCCGAAAATAAGACCTAGCCAGACCATCAGCTCTAATGCGTCTTTTGGAGCAAAAATTAATATAAGACCCGGTATTATATTATATTATATTATATTATATTATATTATATTATATTATATTAATTATATCTGGTCTTATATTATATTATCTTATATAAAACCCGGTCTTCTGTTAAAATAAGACCATGTCTTATATTAATTTTTGCTCTAAAAGACGCATTAGAGCTGATGGCCCGGCTAGGTCTTATTTTTGGGGAAACACAGTAGTAACAGACTCCATAGTGGTAAGTGAAAGTAATAGCCCCCAGTGGGTCATTGTCAAAAGCATTTTCTTCATCTATGAAGAAAAAGCACTCAGTAAATTTATCTGTTTTATTTTCTCAGCTGTCTTTTTTTTCCCTTTACTGTACAAAATTGAAGCCAAGATACACTTTGTTATGGTAGATGAGCCCTGCTAGCCATAAAATTTTGGCAGGATAGATGCAGAAGCCTTTTTCTTTGGTAGTGAATAGGATATGATTCACTAAATAGTAATCTAAAAATAGTGAGAGAAACAAGAGTCAGGCCTACACGGTGCCAGAGAATTTTTGGACCTCGTAGGCTAAAGCAGTGTGGATAAGGATATGTTTTAATTCTAGATGTTGATAATTCAAATGGCACAACCCATCAGGTCATCGGAGCTGGTTTTTAAAAGATATCAATGATTCATTCCACTGATGCTCCAAGATGCTTTCTCTAAAAATTCCACTGATGTGTTTTTAAAGAAAGCATTTTATAAAGTAATTTCTTGATTGTTCACCTTTTATATGTATTTGGAAATGCAGTCTTATACTTGAGCTATTTTGGTTACACATAAAGATAAGACTTTAAACAGTTGTGTCCTCTTCTCAGAGCACTGAAAAACTTTTTTTTAATCAGTCAACAAATATTTATTGAATATCTTGCTATGTGTCAGACAGTGTTAATTAAAATTTGTTTCTCCTTTGTCATGTTAAAACTCTAGGTCTTTATTGTTGTTTGCCTTATAATTAAGAAGGTCGCTTCTCCATAAAGAAGAAAGAAATCTTACCATTTGCAACAACATGGATGGACCTAGAGAACATTATGTTAAGTGAAATAAGTCAGACAGAGAAAGATATCATACCATATGATCTCACTTATATGTGGAATCTAAAGAAAAGAATAAGTGAATGAACTAATCAGAAACAGTTTCGGAGACATAGAGGAAAAACTGAGGGTTGCTAGATGGAAGCGGAGGTGGGGATAGGGGAGAAGGTAGGAGATTAGAAAGCACAGTCAGTAACCAGAAGATGCCATGGGATTACGAAAGTTAATTTGGGGCATGTAATCAATAATGTTGTAAAGATTTTGTAGGGTATTCGATGGACACTTGTCTCATTAGGGAGACCACCTCAGGGATGATGTAGATGCCTGATCACTGCGCTGTACACCTGAAGCTGAAGCTGAAAAATAATGAATGCCAACTATAATTTTACATATATATGTGTATATATATGTATGTATATACTTACAAGAAGCGGAGTACAGCATTAGGAATAGAGACAGTGGAAATGTAATGGCTGTGTGTGATGTCAGAGGTATAGTGGATGGGGGAGGGGGGTTGACACAGTGTGAGGGATATAAATGATAAACGTCTAAGTATTAATTTGTTTTGTGCACATGAAACTAATAAAAAAATTTAAAAAAAAACAGGAAAAAGACAGATGAATAATATAGTTGATTTAAATCCAATTATATCAATGATTGCATTAAACATAAATAGTCTAAGTACCATAAATTAAAAGGCAGAGATTGTCTGATTGGATAAAAAAGCAAGACCAATGATACACTATCTACGAGAAACCAATTTAAATATAAATAAAAACGTTAGTTAAAAGTAAAAAAAAAAAAAAAAGAAGGTGGCTTCTTTTCTTACTATTCATCCCCCCCCCCCGATTACTCATGACTTTTTGTGGGGATGGGGATCTCTTATGTTCAAAATCTTCTATGATTCATCTCAATCTTCAAGTGATTATCAAAAGTCTCATAGATGCTATAAATCCAATCTTATTCAAGGAGTATGCTTCCCATGAGTTGCATCCAATATAGAGTCAACACTCTGAGAGTGCTGAAAATGCCACTGAAGTACACATTATCCACAGGGCCACCAACACAGTGGTCTAGCCTTCTCACTGGAAAATGTTTCGCCTTTGGGTTAACACGAAAAACATGAAAATTGTCATCTGTCCCAAATCCCCAGTGACCTATATACCAGATGTAGAGGTCCCATCCATCACTATCCTGACCTGATGCACTTAAACTTGTGGCAATGGCAAGTTTAGATCCCTTTATCTAGGACACCTGGTTTTAGAGTTTAGCATCGAACTATTTGTTTGCAGGACTCTGATCAAATTTTTGTCCTGACCTTGCTTTTCAGGAATACAGTTGTTTGTTTGTTTTCTGTGTATTAGTTTGTTGATTTTTAAAAGCAATCATGTTCCATCAATCACATACTCAGCGACACATATTATTTTTATCACCTAAAGAAGGCAGATGCTGAGACTCGGAGCAGAGTTCTGTGTCGTTGGGCTTATTTATCTGTAGGGTAGCAGAGCTCAGTCAGCCTGTTGGGTTGACTAGAGAGAAGTGAAGAGGAGAGTAATCATCAAACTACAGTCAGAAGACTAAGGGAAAAATATGGTAATTTCAAAGTTGTACAAAATAGGCAGCATTAGTAATAGCTAAAACTGACATATGGGATAAGTCTTACACAGGATCTCATCTTTCTATGAGATGGAGAGTTAGGAGACAGCTAAGTTCTTTGTGTCCTGAGCCCTGTTTGTCCTCAACAAATATTAAAATACCAATTATCAAACATAATTGAGCTTTAAGAATAGAGAATGGGTAAATAAACAGAAACAATGGTCTTAGAAAATGTGGCACAGAGACTAATTCGTGGCCACTGGAGACAAGAAAAGGAAATTCAAGAGGAGTTGGGGAGTAAAAAGAAAATGTTCCCTTCTCAAGAAAGGGGAAAAAAAGGAAAAGAAATAGGCCAGAAGATGTTGACCAAGCGGAGAGGGAGGGAAGCCTGAGTTTGAGTAGGACTGGGGAAAACCCAATCGTTGGTCCACTTGCTTGGCCTTAAGATGCACTATCAACTTTTATTATGCAGAGATGCGTGCTAGCCTGCCAGGAACTGTTGGATTCAGGAGGTAGGAGAGTGCTGCCAGACTTACATCTGGTAAGATTGCACTTTATTTCCCCATCCCACCCACCCGGCCATTCACCAAATTCCTTGACACTTCACATGATACTACTACCATTCGTCACTTTAAAAAATTGTTGTGGCTTGCTGAAATCTTCTTAAAGGCCATTTTTTCAATAATATTTTGTTTTAGGTACTGACCAGTCAGAGTGCTGAGATGCAAAAGCAAATCTTCTGCTAAAAATAATGTTTTGCTGAGCTCTTCTTCTTCACCTTTGTCTGAAGTCCATAGGACCCTGGGTACTAGAGGTCACCTCAGAAAGAGCTTTCCTGTTTCTCTCCTTGCTCTGAGCTGCTATTGTGTGGGGATTTTTTCTCTCCTGCTCTCTTCTCCAACTCTGCCACTGCTGAGCCTTACAACCACTGCCATTCTGATTCTGTGCTTCACTTCCTAAGCCTGGTGTAAGGGACTCTAGAAAGCGTGGGTTGCTGGGAGAGTGTTAGGGCATGGGGTGGTTGGAACTTACCCAGCTGAGTTAAAGTAGCTAAAAGGTACATACTGTATGATCCACTTATATAACTTTCTTTAAAAAGCCAATATAATCTCTAATGATAGAAAGGAGATCAGTGGTTGCTTGGAGATGGAGAGGGGAGTGCTGGGAGGAGCATTTGTAAATGGGCACAAGGAAACTTTTGTGAGTAATGGATACGTTCATTACATTGATGGCAGTGATGGTTTCAAAAGTATATAAATATGCCTACGTTCAGTATCAATTATAAATTATCCCCCAATCAGGCAGAAACAAAAGAACAAAAAAGTTGTAGGACAAGAGAGAGGCTATGTAAGACAGAATATGATTCTTCACTACTGCTCTTCAAAATATAAATGAAAAGCAGCAGCCAGCTTTTGTCCTTATTCAGAAATCCCTTGAGGTCTCTGAACTCCTGTGAAGGAGCTTTGTGTGTGGAGTGTCACCTCTAATCCTGACTCTGTGTACACCTTTTTAATTTTTATTGTATTTTTTATTGTATAAGATAATAACATAGTTCAAAAACCAAACTATATCAAGAATATACATTAAAAAGTCTTGATTTCACCTCTCTATCCATCTATACTGTTTTCCTCTAGTAGGTAACTTTTATTAGATTCTTATATCCTTCCAGTGTTTCTTTACACATATATAAACAAATAAGAAAAATTCTTATTTTCTCTCATTACATAAAAGGTAGCACACTAACTACAGTGCTTTGCATCTTTTTCTCAGCTATATTTTGGAGACATTTCTATATCAGAGCACCTTTCTTTAAAGTTGCAGTGAATCTCACTGAGTGGACATATAAGTGTTTATTTAATCAGTCTCCTATATGGAATGTTTTCAACCTTTTATTACAAACCATATTGCAATCAATAATCTTGTACATATGACATTTCACATATGCTCAGGTATACCTATAAGATAAATGGTCAGAAGTGGGATTGCTGGGTTGAAGAATAAATGCATTTGTAGTCCTGATAGAGATTACTGAATCACTGTCCATAGAGATTCTATCACTGTTGGTTCCCAGCAGCACCATATGAGATGGCTTACTCTTCACAGCCTCAACTCAGTGTTTCAGCATCTGAATTTTTGTGTATCAGTAGATGAGACATGATCTCAGTGTGTTTAATTAACACTTCTCTTACTATGGAGAAGACCGTCTTTACACGTTAAGAGATGTATTTCTTTGTCTGTGTACTATTTATTCATGTCCTTTACCCAATTTTTTCTCTCAGAATGTTAGTCTTTTCTTGTTTTCTATATGTTCTTTCTTTTCTGAGAAAAAATTTCTATTGTGTTTTTTCTATATTAGAAAAATTCACCTTTCGTCTACATGAGTTGCAAATATTTTTCCCAATTTGTCACTTATCCTTTGAATTTTTTTATAGTGTTGGGTTTGTTTGTTTGTTTTCCCAACTGCATCTCTTTTAGTAGGCTACTACCTATCTTAGCTGCAGGTCCTGGCCCTCTCTGGTATGTATGATAGGTCCCAAATTTCTCCTGTATCTCCAGACTGCTTTGTGCTCCCTGAGTGATGATGTATGTCAGTCAGTTGATTCTGTTCCACTGCCCAGAGTGCCAGGGGCACATTCTCGTGGCAGGTAGGGCATGCCTTCCAAAACATGCTCCGTGATGCCACCCACGTAATAACTGAAGATAGGGGCCAGTTTGTTCATGGCACGTGCCGACATGCAGATCAGGCTGACCCTGTCCATACATGCTGTAACCCCCGGTTACGTGGACTCCCAGGAGGACGCCCTGGGCTGTAGTGAGCTCGAGCTCTGGTCCCCGAGGCTTCCTGAAGACCAGTCAGTTGGGAAGCAATGCTGCCAGCCCGGCCTCCACCGGCCACAGAAATGGTGCCCCCACCCGTTCACGGGTCACCGTGGCGGCAGGTGCTGGGGACCTTTTCAGGGTCCAAAATTTATATCTGGTGACCTGGACTTAAGGACTGAACTCCACATGAGTTATAGCTTCAAAACATTAAGGTTGTGCTTCCTATACCTAAACAGCCAACATGTTCTTCCCTCCGGCTTGTGCCTTCCTAACCTGGATCTAGACAAGAGACTTGAACATGAGAACCTGGGAAGGCACTTTTTAATACTCTGCCCATTTTCCCTCTAGGGCTACATGTGTTCCCCAGGGACAGGTGGATGGGAGGTAGGGAGCGGGAGAGAAGCTGAGAGACTGTTGGAAGCAACAGAAGGTGGAGATGAAAAGGGACGCTGGCTCTTGGCACTTACAGGGTATGTCAGGACACCTGTAAGCCTGGGAGACATTTTGAGTAGGCAGGAAAGCCTGGTTTCCTGACACCTCTCTCTGTCTGGGTTGGATTTAAAAAAATAAAACTCTGCATCTGTTCATTTGTCCTTTCCTCAGCAAGTGAGGCCTGAGGCATTGGCAGCCAAACACCTCCTCCTCAGGTGGCCTCCAACCTCACAGTTAGTTCTGACTGTGATTGCCAGGAAAGCGTCAGCAAAGAGAAACCCTGGGCCTCTGTAGAAATCTGTCTTATTTTTTTCAAATGATTTGTCTTGTGTGTAGCTATATGGATAGAACTCTTGGAATATTTGCCTCATAATTCCAGTAAAGAACCTAAACATGGCACATTTGTTTGTGTGTGAATATGTGTGTGTGTGTGTGTGTGTGTGTGTGTGTGTACGTGTATTAGAATTTTACAAATATCAATTAGGCTTAATTTAGTACATTCATCTTGAAGCCTTTTGAAAATGCTGCCGGCTATTAAGGTTAGGAATTCCAGCCAAGTATGAGAGAGAAAGTAATTATTTATTTAATTAAATAATTACTGGGCATCTGAATAGTGGGAGCAGTAGGAGAAGCAGTTTTTCAGTGGAGCGCTTCAAGGAGTCCCCGTGCAGGAGGACCTCTGATTCTCTGATTTGTTTAAAGTTGGCCTGCAGAAAGGATTACCGTGTTGGACAGACATACACTTGGGTTGATGAGTGAAAAATGGAGGGTGACTTCCAGAATGACAGGAAGACCTCCACCGGACTGGGATTGGGATAGTTCAATGCTACGACCACAGTATTGTTTCGTTTTGTTTTCATTTATCACAAATGTCTTCAGCAAGCAATTGGTTAGCTCCTCCTAAATGTCAGGGACTATGCTAGGTACTGAAGATAAGAAAAAGAATGATTTTTGGTGCCTGCCCTAGGGCACCCACAGCCTAATGACGACAAGCAAATGTTCCAAAACAACAGGTAAGCTACACCTACCCTGGAATCGTGCATCGGAGGAGGAGAGAACCTACCTTGGGAGACCCTGGGGAAATGGTGGGCAGGTCCAGGTGGCTTCCCAAAGATAGCAGGCCCTGAATTGAGATGTGAACTCGTAGGACAATTTCAGGTGGGTATCAGAGGGTGAGAGTGGTAGAGACAGAAGGTATTCCATATGAAAGTAACGGCAGGTGCCAAGGTACAATTTTATTAGCCTTACATGTTATTCAACAAGGAACATCACACATATCTGCACATATTTTATTTTCAAGTAAAACTATGGCCTCTAGTATTTCTCCAGTACTATCATCTTGGACATTGTTAATACTCTCACCGTCTACCTGATAGGAAGAACGAGCAATACTCAAGTAAAATAATGACTAGATTAATTAGGGCAAATGTAATTAAAAGCTGAAGATCCAAAATTCTATCTTTTGAGCTAATTCCTCTAGTTTCTGAAAGGGCTTACTTGAAAGCTAAAGAGTATGCTGTTGTTACATGGCTTCATCTGTATTTTTATTAAAGACATAAGGAAAGGAGTCTTTTTTCCCCATGTAAAACTCGGGTTTAAAGTTATAGTTTATTATCATCAAACGTTATGCCTGTGCATTTGGTGCCCGTGGGCTGGTGCGGCCTAGATGTCTCCCCACACAAATGGAGGTGCTTTGAGGGAGCTACAAGTCCTGCCCCAAACATCTCATAGAATAGGAGGTGGCAGGTCACCTGTCTGCATGAGGAAAACCTGAGCCCTTTCTCTGCCATGGAATATAGATTCCCACAGTTAGAACCTCTCAGCAATTGTGTATTGTGTTCTATAAAGAAGCAAATGTGAATGGGAAGAACACATGAAGAAATTCATGTCTGTGAACACAATAGCACGGATTTTTAAAAATCTGTTTAAGATTCAACAGCCACGTATGGACCTGCCTACTGTACGCAAGCATACCATCTCTTCTGGCTAGTATTGGTATCCTAATTGTTAGAGGTGACGGGCAGGCTGAGAGGCCAACTGATCCTAGTTTAAACAACTACTAAACAGTAGTGCTTGTAATCAAATCCAGAGTTTCTGGCTACAAGTCAAAGGCTCTTTGCCCTGTATTCAGTTGTCACCTTAAAACTCAGAAAGCAAGGTCCTAAAGGAATGGAATTCATGATTAATAATTGTTGACAAAAGAATGAAGGAAAGGGCATTTTCAGTCCATGAGATAGATACCCCCTGGGTGTGCTGTGATTCAGGTGAGCTGCTGCAGAACTGAGCCTGGTCACCAGTAGGGGTTCCACGAAGGGCTCCAGGACCACCCAGAACCTGCCTGTCCACAGGGGAGATGGGGTGGGAAGCTGTCAGGACCCAGACGTGTCACTCCTTGAGGCATTCAGGGCTGGTGCAGCAGGCACATGACTGAGTTGATCCGCCTTGCTGGCACACAACTGCCTTTGGTTCAGCCTCTGATTCCACAACAAGGGCAGAAACGTTCACTCTGGGTGGACACTACTGGTGTTAGAGATACTGTGCAACAAAAACGTGAAAGAATTATGCAAGGAAAACATTTTCCCCTGAGTTTCTTCTCAAAATCTTATCTGTGGCGGGGGGGGGGGGGAGAAATATGTAAGAACAACAGAAAACTTTAAGTAAACAGTGTAAGTTAAACCAGTAGGTGAGCCTGCACGTCCAAAGACTGCAAGGAGGAAAAAAGGGGTCATTTCAGGTTTATACTGTTCTCTCTGAATGTTTCTTTTTTGTTCTTAATGTTTTCTAGTCAGAGGCTTGTACACTTGCCAATTCCTAATAAAGGCTTAGGTGGGATGCACTGTCTTCTTTTTTTTCTTTAGCTTCAGTCATTCTTTTCTCTCCTGTTTAACTCCTTGTAACCTATTTGATCTTCACTTCTGTGGCTTGAACTTTTCAGCACCATTTGGATCCTTCCGTCCTGACTGAGCAAGATTAGCTGCTTAATTCTTACCACTTGTGAATACTGTGTCCACATTGTGAAGTGTGGACCTACTAATCCTGCTACGGGTTATTCAACTCTTCATTTTTGCTTTCCTTGTCTGCAGACAGATAGGGCCACCTTGCAACAGAAGTGTGTTTTTTGTGGCCTTGTTTCCATCCCCAGTGCCAGTGACATAGCTCTCCAAAATAGAGCATGTGTTGACAACTGAAAAGCCTTTACTGGAAGCAAAATGCTCCTCCAATAAACAAATGGGGTGCATCTCAGTTCAAACTAGTGTATCAGAACCCATAGACACACGTGCAAAGAGGGATGAGGCGGGATGTAAGAGGTCAAGACCACCTCGACGGCAGAGCGGTTCAGACTGCGGCGAGGTGGAGAGACACCCCATCTGAAGCAGGCCGCCAGCCTCCACTCAGCGCCGATGAGTTGTTTCCATGAGGGAACAGTGGTCCAACATTGCTGGATCTTTTCATTTTTCCAAGAGAAGCTCCTAGTCTGAATCTTTCTGTGTAATCTTTTACTGTTGGTTTAGGACCTGTTACCTGAAGTGTGGTCCGCTGACCAGCAGGATGCATATCACCTGGGGATGTATTAGAATTCAGAATCTCCAGCCCCGCCCCAGACCCAATGAATCAGAGTCTGCATGTTAACAAGATCCCTGAGCGATTGCGCTGCACCTCAGAAGCTGAGAAGTGCTGGTATCTACAGAAGGCGCTACTTTGTGTAAGGACATCCCTGATGTTCTGGAGGGGCCCCACCATGGCACGCCCACCCTGGGAGGCCCCAGAGGGGGTTTCCTCTAAGAGCTCCAGATTGTGAAGCAGCCAAAGGTGGTGATTCATGTGCAGTCCTCTCTCCCTCACCTCTTGCCCATGCCCCTTCGCCCTGTTCCAGGTCTTACCAGTTGTGGTCAGTGCAGATATTGCTGTTGTCCCCCTAAGACCTCCCGGACATCCAAACCAACAGGAAAAAAGCCACATAAGGGCTCTTACACTTTCACTCTAGAATTCTCTCCTTCCTTCTGCCTGGGCACATTCCCTTACTCACCACTTCCCCCTTGGTCATCATCTTGCTTGTTTGTTTTCATTTTCTTTGTTCTGCCTCAGCCTTCATCCACCAGCATTTAAACTGGAAACCCCATTCTGGGCTGATATTTTTTAGCTGTGACCTTGTACTCCCTTAGGATGCTGTGTGTCAGTGTCCTTTCTCTTCTTGGTTCTCTCAAACTCCTGACAGGAGAGACTTGCCTGAGCTCTGCACAGGCTCCCCGACCAATGGCAGCCACTCTTCCCCACTTGTCTGGAGTCTGAGATGAGATCCTGTAAGTAATCTCTTTGATGTGAACTGATAATTAACAGATAATACTGAATAAGAAATTAAGTATGTGGTTTTTCTAAACTATCCTGACATTTGAGCCTTGAATAAAAACCACCACTTCTCTGTTGAAAAGAACTTAAGATAATACCTACGTCACGTTCAGCTGAGTCGCTATGGACTGTGATGGCTGGTATGCAGTGAGATAGAAAATGACTTAATCTTTGGAGTAGGAACCTCACTTCTGAAAATACATTTCACTGAAGATAACTTCTTTGGCAAATAATCTCTTTGTGAACTGTATTCTGCCGAGCAATGTTTTGATGTCATACATTCCCCAGCCTCACTGTGATAGTGAGAGGACAGTATATGCTGCCCTCCCTTCTTGGACTTTCAGTGTAGGAGTCCTCAGTCGGGGATGGTTCTGGTTACTAACCTTGGCCTTCCTCTGCACCTCTCCTTCTGCCCCTCCCTTACTGACTCTCTTACTTTATATATAGCCATTGAACGCCAATATGTAGGTGCTCTTGGGGCCTGGGTATGGCTAAGACAGAGATGGTCCCTGCCCTCTTGGCAGAAAGAACAGACATTAGACAATCAATTACACAAATTAATCATTTACTCTTCTGGTGAGTGCTGTAAACAAGTATAGGTATTATAAAATTTCTATTTGGCAGATATGATTCTTGCAGGAGAGTCCAAATAGTTTCCTTGAAAGAGTGATGTTTTAGGACTATTTAAAAGATGTGGGCAGGACAAATAATATGGAGTTCATAAAGAGTACTCCAGTTTCTCAAGTGGGGCACCGTTGACTTAAGTGGGACTAGAATCTGGAGGGAGCTGTGTGGACAGGACCAACTGAATGGAGCTATGACCTTTGCTTGAAGGACAAAGAGAGTTAATTATGGACTCTGAAGGGATGGAACTGAAAGAAAAAAGAATAAATACCCCAGCGATACTCTTCTCTCCTACTCTAATCTCTTGCCAGTGTCCTCTTACCCACATTGGTCAAATCTAACTAAAAGCCAGGGGATTAAGGGAGTCCATTGATGGAGCCCATATAGGTCAGCCTCTTGGGGCACAGAGCAAGGTGGAAAGGATGAGGAATGGACCTGGAAAGGATTAACCACCACAAGTATTTTGCATTTCATTTAAAAGCAATGGGAAATCATGAAAAGATTTTGAGCATGGAAATTCATGGTCAATTGTGTTTTAAAATTACTCTGGCCATGCATTGATGAAAAGTGAGGGGATATCGGGGACCCTTTCAGCAGGCTTGGAAATATCCAGAGATGTGGTTTTAGCCTAGACTGGATAGTGGATGTAACTAAAATCAACTCAAGAGGTGAAATGTCAGTGCAGATGGGTTGCGTGTGGGACAGTGGACTACAGTAATGGGGTAAGGATGTCTCCAAGATGACCTTCAGTTTTCTGGGAGGAGTCGGTGCCTTTGCTAAGAAAAGAGATGCTGGAGTAACACCAGGGTTCTGGATAAGACCCTGTGTTCAGGATCAGAGCTAGTGAGCTTAAGGTGGCTGCAGGTCATCCTAGGAGCCCAAACAGAGCCCGTGGTGTCACGTATGGTAGTCAGCCTGTTGGACATCCTTTTTACAGTCATCTGGGAAGGCAAAATGAGTTGTTCGCCTGTCTTGGGGAGTTAAATGAGTTTTATGAATACCTCCTCCCGTATCCTGGGAAGGGTGAGGTATTTGACAGATACAAGGATAACTTCATTTGTTCACATTCTAATCCCAAACTACGCATTTGTGATGATGCTGCTGTCAAGTTAGGAAGAGAGTGCTATTTAATAACATCAGTTTCTGGGGCCAGATTTTACATCCTGTCAAACTTGTCTTTATTTTTACCTTGATAACTAACTAAATGCTAGAAAATATTGTCAATTAGAAAGTTTTCCATCCTCTCTTGGTGTTCGCTTTTTTTTTCTTCAGATTTTTATAAAATTGTAAAGTTTTATAGTTTTAAATTACCTTAAAATTAATTGAGTTCCATCACCCAAATTCAGTCCCTCAAGTAACTGGTATCCTGTCTGTAGAATACTTAAGGGATGCTGAAATGACTCCAGGGAAAGAAACTCACTGCCTCCCAGAAGAGCACATTCCCATCGCATTCTTTGGACAGTTGTTCAATAGGTTGCTCTGACTCTTTGTAAAGTTCACCCCCTCCCCCTTTTTTGTCCCCTGACTTTCTAAATCCTCTTTCTCTCAACCTCATGGCCACCCTCAGTTCTAAACTCTGGGTGCCATGTTGCTTCTTCGCCTTCTCTCAGGCAGCAAACCCAACCCTACATCTCTCACCCACCTAACACATTTCTAACCCTCTGTATCTTAGGAGGTATTTTCCAAATGAGGTGTTTTAAACAAGACACTGTTTTAGCTGAGATCTGTCCAATGTTAAATACAGTGGCATTAGTATGTCTCCATATCTGCAAGAATATACTTCCATTGATCAGGGCTCTTTTCCTCTGACTTCTTTTGCCATAGATCTGCTTTCTCTTATCATTTTCCCTTGCCACTCACTTCACTAGGCTTTGGAAATTTTGTGATACTGGTTTGAATATTTTCATTATGACTAAACCTATTAAGCTACTTGTGACTTCTTGGCAAGCTAGCCTGCACCATCTTCTGCTTGGCTCTCACCTCCGTTTTTCAGGGGACCTGAGATTAGATGTAATGGTGTTCAGAGAGGGGCCTTTCTGATGCATATCATGGATAGCACTACAGCCAGTGTGAAGAATTACTCTTTCCAATGAGGATTTGGCAACTTTCTATAGAGAAACTAGATGAAAATGTATGTTTCTATGTTGAAAACAACTTATTAAATGCTTCTCTTAACAGCTCCAAATCGAGCCTTTCAGAACTCACTGGTTCTCTAAGGGAGATATTAATGCTAAATGGCCCTTTGTGTTTCCCAGCAAACATGAGAGCTAGAAGAACGAAAGAACCCCTTGAGTCAGCTGTGATTCTCTGGTATTAACACAAAAGGAGGACTATTATTCTGTCCATGTTATGAACAAGGAAACTGAGTAAAAGGTGAGATTGGTAACTTGCCTGTGGTCAAAGAGCTAGAAATCGGCAGGGGCTTGCCACATCAGATTGTAGCAGTCTGTTTACTTCCCTACGTACCCAGACAGACTGCTCCTTATCTTTCTTCCGTTTTGTGCCCAGTGACTGGCAGAGTACTGGGCATCCCACAGGCACTCAATGAACAATGTGTGTTATGGCTTAATAAGGACTCGTGATTCTTCTTGCTCTGAGCATCATTTGTATAAAGAAGAAGGCACTGTGTTCTTAATGATGAAGTCACACTTGATGATAGCAGGGGCGTTGTTCTCCAGAGGAACAGTTTGTAAGAAATCAAACTATTACATTTTGGCGCATTTACTTGGCCCTTGTCTGCAGATGGTTCATCCCGCCAGGTTCTGTCTTATACTGGATTCAAAGCCCATTCAACTCAAACCACATGGGGATATACAGAACTGTCTACATTTCAGTTCAATGCCTAATACGATAAAGCCAGTCCACTCGTCAAGTGGATGGGCGTTAGTAGAGGGGAAGTAGGGGCACAGATGAAGAGTAAGTTATATCAAATTTCTGGTGTTGGATAGACCAGATGGCTGGGTGATTGGTCAGGCTGGCCCCATGTACATCCATCCATGGGTCTGGTCAGTTAATATTATACCAGGGACACTTGGGAGTAACAAGATTTAGCAAACCAAGTGACCTTTTTTAACAGATACCTAGTTGTGTTGCTGGGGTGCTGGGGAGCAAGAGCAGTGATTTCAAAGTTCAGGGTCTATAAAGGAATAATTACTTTATGGTAGTAAATATTTTATTGTTTTTTCATTCACTAAAACATTTTGGCAATTTTTTTCAACATTTGATGAGTGGGTAAACTCTGTATCAGGAAGAGAAGCCCATGAGAACAGCTTATCTGTTCTGAAAAGTGATTTGAAATATGGCAAAGGAAGTTCACTTTACAAGTACAAAGGAATTTCTAGTAACAAGTTGTATTACATGCATCATAAGCAAAGCAGACCATTTGAAGTGTTCCAGTCTAGATCTAAAAGTTTTCAAAAATATATTGGCATGTTTGAAAAAGAAGAATCAGTGCAAGGAATTCATGTTTGATTTTCATCACTCAGAAGATAAATTGTTCATTCTACCTTGTCACCAATACTGGTAATATATTTTAAAGCCATCAATCAAACAGTAAATAGTATAACATTCTAATTTGAGCTGAATATGTTTTAAACACCTAAATTATTTATGAGCTTGCTACTTGCTGCCAAGTTGATCTGATTGGGGAAAATGCTTGGAGTTGCATTTCCTTGTAATTTGCATTCTGTAGCAGCCAGTACTTGGCTTTGGGGTTCCAAACAGTACAGCTGAAAAATATACATACCCTTTGGGGAATACAGAAAAGAAGGGAAATTTTTCTGGGAATAACAAATTAAGCAAGTTATATTCAATTCCCATGTTTTATTTTCTTTGCTGAAATTCCAGGCAGCAGAGAATCAGTGAAAACTGCCAATTTTGGTGAAATCACTTCAGGAGAAAATTGGCATTTTAGTCTTGGCTCTGCTACCAACTGGGCTCCGTGTGACTCTGGCCAAGCCATTCACCTAGATGTGTCATGGTTTCTATGTGTCTAAATAGGAGTTCTGGGTTGACTAATTTTTTAGGTTTTGTTTTTTTCTCCCCATATAAACAACTGATTCCAAACAATGTTTCAGTTTCACGAGAAAAAGTGGCAGAGCAAAGGCTCTGGGGTGCTGGATAACAGGCCTCTGAGCTCCTGTGGAAGTTATTTCATCTGTGAAAGAGAATAATGGACCTCAATTTTATGCACCTCTCAAGAGGGGTGAGAGCCAATGAGGTAGCAGTCCTGCATGTGCTTTTAGACGTGAGACGTGGTGGCCCAGAGCCTGTGCACACAGGGCAGCAGGCTCCTCTTGCTGCTTTAGCCCCTTGAGCTTCACACTGTGAAATATTTTGTACAAGCTTTCTTACTTGGTATTAATAAAAAATTATATGTGTGTATATGTGTGTGTGTGTGTGTGTTGTTTATAATATATGTGTGCACACATGCACACGCGTGCGTGCACACACACACATTTGTACAGACAATCAGAGATTCTGAGCTAATATAGTTCAGTCCAAAGCAAGGAACCCTGTTGTTTTTTTTCAAGAAAAATAACTTTAATATTTTGAAAAAATATTTTCAAAATAACTTTAATATTTTTCCATAGTTTTAAAATTAAAATTACACATTAAAAATATAATAAATATTTACTTTTTAACATTATTTAGGAAGACAGCATATTCTAAAAACTAATCAGGATATTGAACTTAATATTCTATTTTTTTTCTTTCCCGTTTGCATTTTATTTTATTTTTTGGGTTATTTTTATTTTTTTGTATTAGTTTCAGGTGTACAAAACAATGTGATAGTTAGATATTTACACCCCTCACAAAGTGATAACCCCCCCAATCTACTACCCCTCTGACATTGTATGTAGTTGTTACAATTCCACTGACTCTATTCCCTATGCTCCACATCCTATGACTATATATATATGTATTAAATTATAGTTGACATTAATTGTTATTCAGCTTCAGCTTCAGGTGTACAGTGCAGTGGTCAGGCATCTACACCGTCCATGGAGTGGACTCCCTAATAAGACAAGTGTCCATCTGACATCCTACAAAATCTTTACATTATTGATTATCTTCCCCAAACTGTCTTTCGTATAGAAACCTGTTGTTTTATTTACCTGGAACAGTATTCCTTTAACAAACATGCACTTTTTGCTAGTATTTTAAAAAATATTTTAAAAGAAAAGCTTGACAATTCCTTTTACCACTTTTGAAAACTCGGTAGGACTTTTCAATGACCAGCCTCCATGAGATCAAAGCAATCACACAGGTCTTTCCCTGTGTCAGGGAACAGGGATCTCCGTACCTCAGAAGGACGTCTCTGCAGAGCTACAGACACAAGCTTAACACAGCTCCCCGTTAAATTTATGTTTCAATAGGTGAGACATTCATCCATTCCCTCTCTCTCAACGCTTTTGCTTCTAAAAGGAGCTCCAAGTTGCAGTTGAGAGGTGATAGCACCTTGACTTCTCACAAGCTATTCAGTAATCCTTGTCTCTCATCTACAAATCTGCAGAGAGACCAAGTCAGCATGCAATAGGCATTAGGTGCTTATCCATGGCGATCTGTAGCAGTTGCATCTCAGGCAAGCTCCATTTGGAATTCAAAGTGAATTCAGGCCCCCTTGATGAGTTTCCCATCAGGCCTGAATGCACACAGACGGCTGAGTGCTTTTCCTTAGCCACAGCATCCTCATTTAGAGTCTCCTACTCAAGTGCAGCCTGGGACAAGCAGCACTGACACCACCTGGAAGCTCATTAGAAATGCAGAATCTCAGGCACCTCTCCAGACCTGCTGATCACCAGGTGGTTGGTCTGGACAGTAGAGACAAGCTGTGGTGATTTAGAATACTTGTTCTAGGTCCTGGCTACATATGGGAACAATGGATGAACTTTAAAGAATACCGATGTCTGGGTCCCACCTACGGAGATTCTGATATACTTGGTATGGGATGAAGCCTCGGCATCATGATTTTCAAAGCTCCCTATGTGATTCTAATATGCAGCAAAATTGGAGAACCACTGAATTAGAATATATAGCAATACACTCTGGAAGAACTTATAGTACTTGATTACCCAAATTTCACTGTCCAGACCTCCTGTGTTAGCATCCACTTGTTTTGGTGGCCCATATAACTTTTCCCTGCAGTGACCACCCCTGTTGCTCCCTCTCCTATCACAACTCATGTCTGATCCCATCTGCAATAAAGATTCGGCCCCAGTGCCTTCTTCCCCTTCATGTTTCTCCCTTCCTCCTCCAAACCCCGTATCACTTTATCTCAGCTTTCTTACCGAACCTGTAATTTTTCACTTAGTAGTCCAGTTATTTGCACACATTCCTTCTTATCTCTCCTCATCTGTGAGCTCTGAGAGGACTGAAGCCACATCTGAGTCATCTTTGTAACCCTTGGATCTAGGAAGGCTGAGTAATAGGTGCAAAGAATGCAGATTGGAGCAGGGAGAGCAGAAGGCACAACTGCCTAGATGTGCCGTCTTTCTTTCAATTAATCAGGTTAGATGGACACACAAAGAATGCACATGTGAAATTTAGGACCTGGATGACATACAGAACAGAGCTTACAAACCACGTTTGAGGATTAACAGTGGGGCTACCCTTTGAGAGAGGGATGGAGGCAAGAGAACAGTGATTACATACAGTGAGCACTAAGCATGGTATTCTGAAAGCAGGAGGAGCGGGACGGCCAGGAAATAGAGAGAGGTGAGGAGCTCAGCTTACTCAGAGAATGGTAGGGTCTGCACATCCCAGGATGCCGGCACAGGCGGACAAGCTTTGCAAGGGAGGCTGCCAGTTAGTGAGTGTGGCTGACTTCCACACTGCTTCCATCGCCCTTCTCAGTCTTCTCAGCAGTGATCCCCTTTCATCCCGAATGAGCCACCATGTTCCCAGATAGTAGACATGAGTGGATACGCAATCAGGATGCCTGGTTCTTTTCTCACTTATATACCATTCATCTTTCACTAGGTCTCTACCTCTTACAGCATGTCAGCATTGCAACTTATGTCCATTCCGTATTCAAGCTTGGGATTTACATCACATTTCCTCCAGGAACCTTGAAATACTTTAAAGATGGGAAACTTGATTCCCTGAAGGTAACTGCATAGGTTGCTCTAAGAGCAGGAATTAGTGAAGAAATGCAAGGGTGAGTGAAGCCTCTAGATAGCAAGCCCAGGAAGGTGGCAAATCGACAGGCAGTAGAGTATGTGGGAAGTGGACTCAGTTAACTTTATTCCAAAGGTTGCAAAGTCCCAGAGCCTTGGACCCCAGCCATGGTTAAAAAACAATATATTTCATCACAACTTCGTCTCTGCAGCCTTTTCATTCCTGAAAATATATGGTGGCCACTTCTAGGCCCACAGGAAGCCAGATATAGAACTGGCTTAACCGGAAAATCATGGAAGTCACGGTGCTTTCTGTACACTTTTACAGCCAAATTAAATGCCTCAAAGGGAGGTCTTCTGGGCCATTCCTAACCCTTAAGGAACTTGTCCCATTATGTATCATGTCAAAGACATTCTACCAATAATATCATAATTGGCTTTTTTTAATTTGGGAAGCTAAAGCAAAGATATCTTAAATTTTTTACTTAGTGTCCAGTAGTAAAATGTAGAAAGAAAAATGTGTTTAAATCTCAGTTCCATCACTCGCTGGGTTTTATTGTTTATAAAATAAGAATCATGATGCTGCCCAGCTGGTGGGCCTGGTATAGAATAGGTACTCAACAAATACGCAAATGTTTCTTCCCTCCCCTCTTCCCACACCTCCGTTCCTACCGCAGTCTTCTTATAATCTCAGGGCCAGAGAGTCTCCACCCAAGGACAGATAGATGCCTTGAGAATAATCAAGGTTCCAGGGTTGGTTGGCAACTAAGAGGAGAGTAGAGGCCAGGGGTAGGGAAAACTGTGGGGGTGTGATTGTCTTGGTGTTGGCTGTTAAAAAACAAAATTTTTGTGCGGCCAAATGTCATGATATAGGATTTCCCAACCTCAACATACACACCTGTGGCCCTGACCGTGAGTCCTCCCTTCATTGCTCCCATCCTCCTACCCCTATTCCATTCCCTAACCAGCCTCTTCTTTCCACTTAGGGGTAAAATAATTGGATGCAACCTCCCCCTTCCTCTGAAGCTTTTCTCCCTCCACCTCTTTCAGAGGAGAGAAGGTTAAGGGCAGGCAGTCTGCAATCTTCACAGTTCCTTGTACAAGAGATCTCACATAGGAACTGGACAGGGGTCACCACTACAGCAAAGCTGGGCGGGACTTCAACTCATCTCCCACGTTTTAATGCCCACAAGCCAGCGTGACTCCTTCATCCTTCCCCAACCGTCAATGGAACAGAAGAACAGTCTTGAGACTGGTGGGAAAAGTAAAATGGACCTAAGGAGTCATAGAGCATCATGAGATCTGAGCACCCGCTTCAGCTACAGCAGGCCTCGCAGGCTACTGGACTCCTTGGGGCAGAGCAGCCCGTACTGGGCGCTGAGGGAAAAGCCTTAACTGGAGCCACAGCTCCATCAGGACAGGACTTCTCCCCTCGTCTTTGCAGGGTTGGCAGATGGCAGCAATTCCCTGGATTGCCAAAGGAGGGGTTTTGTCCATTGGGTTTTGTACTGATTCAAGAACAAACCCCCTTCAATAGGAAAGGTTTTGCATTCCAGAAAAACAAATCAGTAGCTGGGACATCTGACACATAGATGGATTATTGCTGGGCAGCCTCCTTACTTGAATGTGTATTTCAGGTTCAGCAGATATGCCAACTTCCTCTCCAAGCCTTTCCTGAGTCTGCAGCTAAAGAGAGCTTCTTCTCTGTGAATTCAGTGCATTGATCTGCACCTCTCTAGTACACTTAGCACCTTCCGTCACGTGCTCTGCTAATGCAGGTGACTTGTCTCTCCTTCCTGAGGGTGGAAATCGTGTCTGATTTATCTCTGTATTTCTTAGTAAAGGCTTGTATGCTAGTAAAGTACGCGCGTGCATGCGCGCACAGAGAAACAGTGACAAAAGTGGAAAAGCATCCCTTTGATACCTGCAGGAGCCGATGGCTCTATAGACCCTCGAAGGCCCTTATAATTCCATCCAGAGTCAGGTTTACTACCTCATGGCATTCTTGACGAAGCAGCATTATCATTTGGGCACCCCATTTGTGAGTCCCCATAAAAGGTGAGCTTCTTCCAGCTCCTTCTTCGTGTCTTTATGACCAACTCAAGTCTCACCTCAATCCTCCTCCTTTATCTGGAGAGAGATCTGGCTCCCCTCATAACCAAACTTCTCAGAAAATTTGAGTTGCCTGTCTCAAGTTCCTCATATTCCATTGGCTTTTCACCCATTCCAGTCTTGCTTTAGCCCCGCATTTGTAACGACACTCAATAAAATGGCCCTCTTGGCAACACTCAACCCTGCTGATTATGCCCTTCTTCTTGAAACACTTTCTCCTCTTGACTCCTGTGGCACTCTCCTAGATTTCTACTCATGCCTCTGTTGACTGATTCTTGGTATTCTCTGATGTTTCATTGTCTCTCCACCATCTTCAAATACTGGAGTTCCCCAGGCCTTAATTGTGGGCTCCTTTCCACTTTATGTTCTCTTCAGACTTTCATCCACATGCAAGGCTTCAGTAACATACACCAGGCAGTATCTGCTTTCAAGCCTGTCTCCTGCAGACCCCTCATGGAGATCCAAATCTGTATATCCAACAGTCTCATCAGCAACTCAGTCTCAACATTTCTGAAATTGAACTTGTGATCCCTCCCATAAGATACAGTCTCCCTTCAGTGTTCCCCAGCTGGCAGATGTGTGCACGTGTGCACTCTATACTCTCTCCATAGAACTTAACCACAGTATTAATGAAATAATAAATTATAAATTAGCTATTAAATGTCTGGCTACCCCCCAAAAATGTAAGCTCCCTGAAAGGAGAAATTATGTGTATTGAAAATTATTTGTTGAATGGATGACTTAATGAGCAAATTAATGAACCCATGAGTGAATAAATGAATGAGTTTGGCTGGTAGACCTTCCCAATCCCATCCAGTCCAGCACTGAAAAATTAGGAGTTCTCTCAAAGAACAGGGACAGACAACAGGGACAGGAGGTGGGGGTGGAAGAAGTGAGTGAAGCTGACCAAAGGGTACACACTTCCAGTTAAAATATGAATACGTTCTGGGGATGTACTGTACAGCATGGTGACTATAGCTAAAAGTACTGCATTGTGTGGTGGAAGTTACTGAGAATAGATCTTACAAGTTCTCACCACACACACACAATTATGACTGTGAGGTGATGGATATGTTAACCAACTTTACTCTGGTAATTATTTCGCAATCTATCCATATATCAAATCATCACATTGCACACCTTAAACTTACACAATGTTATATGTCAATTTTATCTCAGTAAAGCTGAAAAGGGGGAATTTATGAGTTCTGCAGTGGGGTATTGACCTGGCACACATGCCCCAGGAAAAAAGAAAATGTGAGATTGACACTATCCATTAAATATGAACAAATATATAGGGAAAGATACTTATCCAAAGAAATATGTTTGGGTGCAGAGATCAGAAGTGTAGATGCGGACTGTAATCTTCCTATTGCTTCCAGAGACTGTTGGTGCTGGGTTTTCCCGCTGCACAGTGAGCTCTCGTAGCGACCTGTTCCCGTGCTTTCACAAGCAGGGATAAGACCCTCTGACAGTTAACGGGACTGGTCCACAGAGCTATGCCTCCAAACTGACAATAACTCTCCTAGCAACTCAAAAAGTAGATCTAATCATAGCTTGATCAATGCTATTTTTAAAAAAGAAGATGTATTCTTTAAAAAAAAATACTGAGATTAAGATGGTATACTAAAAATCATCCAAGCAAGTGAGCCTTCTGGAACTTTTTGTTTTGAAACATTTTTGCCACATGCCTTTAGGAGTGGAGCTCTAAAAGTGTGAAAGCAGCTCATGGAATTCAAAGTCAGTGCATGTGACCTAAACACTCCCTAAAGTAATTGTGCAGAGCGTTGTGTTGTTGGACATTCCCCAAAATTCCCTTTGACCCAGCGCCTTCCCTTAGCATATATGGCATCCTGTGATGCTCTAGTCTTTGAAGGCAGGTCATGGATTTCCATCTTTGTATCCTCCAGAGCAGCAGCAGTCTGCTTTTCAAAGAATAGCACTAAGTGGATGTTTGTTGAAATCAATGATATCAGCCATTTTACTTTTTATGAGGTAGTGCTGCTGTGCCCACCCGTCACTCACCACAGATTGACTCCTGGAGGACATCTCACTGAGGTCTGCCATCTTCACAGCGCTGCACACGTTAGACTTCACGGAATTCCCTCTCCCCGTTGACCCACCTCTTTCCTGTATCCTCAACCACCTGAAATACTTTCTGTGAAGTGCTGATAGACTACACCACTCTGTGGGAACACAGTGGTTGCTAATGGGTTCATTTTGTTTGCCTCCTAATTGATATGGTTATAACTAGTTTTTATTAATAATAATGAAGCAGCAATGCCAATAGCTACAATTTATAAAAGAGTGCCTGGACATAGTAGGTGCACACTAATTATTGGCTTATTATAATTACCAGTGATAATGACTTTTGTTAACAATGACCATATTGAGCTTGTACTGAAGTGAGCTTTTCTTTGGGGGGATGGAGGGGGTATTATCTCAAGGAAACTATTGGAATTATAGTTATTTTATATCCAGGAGTTGATTTGAAGAAAGTAAGTCATTAAGTTTCTTTTTTTTAAACAAATTGTGTGTGTGTGTGTGTGTGTGTGTGTGTGTACATGCACATGTATTTCTCCTGCTTTCAAAGCAATTCAAAAGCTTTATAGATTTGGTGGTTAATAGTGCAAGCTTTGGCATCCACCTGCTTAGGTTCATACATTTGAATGAACTTAGCTCCATCACAAGCTAACTTCTGTGACTTTTTGCAAGTTACTTAACCTCTCTGAGTCCTAATTTTCTCATTTGTAAAAAGAACCTGACTCATAAAATGCTGAGGATTAAATGACACATTGAATGTGTACTGTGTCACATGATAGCACTCACCAATGTATATTGTTGTTTTTATTATTACTCTTATCTAAAAAGAACTAGAAAAACAAAAAAAACAGTCACATATATTTTCGTTATATAGCCACTAATAACATCCTAGACTACATGCTTCTGATCTTTTTTCTGTTTATATGTATGCCTAAGTATGTTTAATTATTGTAAAATTGTAAATTATTATTTATTACCAGCTTTTAATTTGCTTAATCAGTTTACTTTTCTGCATGCAATGTACAGTCTTGTCTAGAGTATTAATAGTTGCATATTAGTCCATCATAGGTGTGTTCTACGATTCATCACTTCCATGGAGTAGGTTTGGTAAGCTTATAAACATTATAATCTCATGGGAAAACAAACAAACAAAACAGCTTTCCTTGCAAGATCAAAACAAAAGCATTTCAGGATTCATTTTCCACAGTGTGTTGCCGTTGCAGGCTCTCTCACCTAACAGTGAGTCCCCACCCACTTGGAAGTGTCCTGACATCGCAGTAGTACAGACTCCTCCATTGTGAAGTGCCTGGTTGACTGGGTGCCCTGTGAGTGGCCAACATCCTTCTCATTGCAGTGACAGACTAGAAATGTCAACCCTTTTCAGACATCCCTAGCAGACAAAACAATGAAAACTGAAAAGCAATCCATTTACAGCTGTCAACCCAGGCCCTGTGCATGTGAGCATGGTTTGCTATACCATATTTGACAGATTATTTTTTATATCCTTGAGATTTATCTTGTTTTCACTGAAAGATACTATAAAATGTTCTATTACCTTTTTCCAGGTGAATGAGTTGTGATATTTGGTAATTTGTGGCTTTTGTAATCAAGAGATTTAGATGGTGTACTGAGAGCCAGTGCAGCCATGAATTGGCAGGACAGTGTAACTTGTGCATGACACTTGTGATGGCATCGGCTTGCACAGGATTCAACTTGATATTTGAAGATTTCATTTTTCTCTTCAACAGGTTAGTTATGTATGGCTTTGTGAAGGCTATGGTATATGCTGGCCAGCTGAAAAATGGAGACTTCCATTTCACTGACTGTCTGTTTTTTGGTTCACTGATATCTGCTACAGATCCAGGTAATTAATTGCTCAAAAAATGTTTTCTTCTTTTTAAGAATCAAACATTTAAACTGAATGTTTCTGTAAGACCATCACTCTACTCTATATAATAATTCCTTATTCCTCTTCACATGCAGTTGACACATCTGTTAGTGATTACAAAAAAGAGAAAAGAAACAGGTGAATATTCTAATAACGCTCAAAAAATGGGCCTGAAAACAATTTCAGTAGTGGGAAGATTCTTTTAAATTTATTACAGTTTATTTCTTTAGAATATGTAGCCATTTTGAGCTACAGTCCTTAATTTTCCTCTATTCAACTTGTCTTCTTTAAAAAATGAGCTATTGAATTAAGTGGTAAAAAAAAGATATTTTCAAAATTATTTATGATGGATCTTTTCAAACATATTAAGAGGAGAGAGAGACTAAAAAAGAAAACACAAAAACTGTCATACACCCTTCAGCAATTATCAAATATGACCAATGCTTTTATCTATACCCACCTGTGCTCCCTCTTTTTGTCATTATCATTATTAGTTTGTGTAGTAGTTTATACAAATTAAGACACAAACAAGGCTACATGTTGCATTTGATTGATATGACTAGTGAGTCTCTTTTAATCTGTATATTCCCCCTCCATCTTCTTTTTTTTTTTTTTTTTTTTGTCTTTTACTTGTTGAAGAAAAAAGGTAGTTTATCTCGTGGTTGAATTGAATATGGTTCTTTATTTGTGCCTCTACCCCCTGTATCTCTTGTAAACTGATGGTTAAATCTAAAGACTTAATACAGGTCCATCTTTGTTGGGACGAATGCCTTGTAGGTGGCGTTGCGAGTCCCCATAGCAGCAGGAAGCACATAGTGACCAGTGAGCCAGCTGTCAGGCTGACCCGCCTCACTATTGAATTACTGCTCCAACAGAGACCACCAGGACACACCTGCACTTGACAAGATGCGTTTATTACATGCCGCCATGTGAAAGAATGCTCTCAGAGGGTGTCAGAAAGGACTTACTATAGGACTTGGGCTTATGTTTGGTGATTTTAAGGAGGGTGTAAGGAATTGAGTCTTCGTTCTAGATCAGATGCTGTCCGGAAGCAGAAGTAACTGGGCATTTGAATAAACCTTACCTAGAAGGAAGGAATACTGGATTGAGCCTAAAACTACAACTGGTGAAGAAGCAACGGCCACTTATATAACCAGGATAGGGGAGGTTGGTCAGTTTTATGCTTCGGGCAGTGTTCGTTATTTGTGTTTAGACATGATTATGCAGTAGTCTTGTTTTGGTCTTCATCCAGGTCACAGAATGACCTTGTCTGATGTATTGTGAAATTGTTTATGTTCAGTGGAAGAACACCAAGGGCCGGCTGATTGTATGAGGCCAGCTCCCCGATGTCAGAGGCTGCTTGTCTCTTTCTCAGCAGTATCAATGCCGTATGGTGGCTTGTTACAAATGTGGGATCTCAGGCTCAACCCCAGGCCTACGGAATCAGATTCTAGAATTTAGCAACATCTTCAAGTGATTCATATGCACATTAAATTTGAGAAGCTCTATATTTTAGAGTTCCTCATTTTAGCTAATGGCTTTGGTTCCCCTCGACGGTTACTGCTTACTTTAGTATTTATTAGGGCTTACAAATGAGTGGTATGCTAACTCTACCTTTTGTATTTATTAGCTGGTACTCTCCTATAAAGAAGCAATATCATATTTTCCATATCAACTATTTGAGTTGATATCATTTAAACAAAACAGCAGGATAAATGATTGATTCATTCTGTTTATTTACTAATTTCCAAAATTATAAGTTGTTTGCCTAGTATCCTCAATATAGGGGAAGGTTGGTCAGTTTTATGCTTCGGGCAGGGTTCGTTATTTGCGAACCAAGAAAATAGATTTTTTAAGTATCATATCAACAAATTGGTTTTATAACATAGTTGATATGTTTCAGTCTACTGCTTTCATTCTTTTTGATGATCAATATACATATCCCATCTTTGACAACTGGGAGCCCCTTCACGTTTCTCCTGTATACTCTTGCCATGACCCCAGTGGTCTTTCATAGGTTTCTTGTTTTGGGGTAGGGGTAGATGTTCCAACCTTATCTTGTTTATTTCTTCTACCCTGACTTGGATCCAGCCATTTTGTCAAGAAGCCTTGGTTCTTTCTAAGAGGGAATTTTATTTACAGACCAAAATTTGGGCATTAGGGGTTTTCATTACTACTGCATCAGTAATTGTTTCTATATATTTTTATTTGTTTTAAAGGAGAAATAATATCGTAAATTCATATTAATATTTTTGGTTCAAATTTACTTAACTGCCTTGAATTTTTATTTGTATTTTAATTTTTCTTCTGCCTACTTTTCATCTCCCTATTACATTAATATAATTTCTTACTTGCTTAAAATACATATTTTAAAAATTATAATATACATATTATTTCTAAAAATATGATTATTGAAAACTGTTTAAGAGTTCACTGTGGTTCTTTTTACCTTTTGGATATATGCTACTAGGGATAATAAGTTAAAAATTGCTCTGTTTTAAGAGCCTTGAAATAATTTCTGTGTTGCTGAGTCACAAGTCAATATACAATAGCGTTCATTTATTTCATTTTGCTTTTAATTTTTGTTTTAAAATTAAATTAAATATCTACAAAATTCCAAAATAAAAACCATAGAATAGAACAAGAAAAAAATCTAGCTTCTATCCCTTCCCCTCTACCCTAATTTTCCAAACATTTTGATTGGTTTTTACTTCACTCTTCTACTTTTAAATCTAAGAAAATACACAAACATGCACACACTCTATTAGGTTGGTGTAAAAGTAATTGCGGTTTAAAAGGTTAAAAATAATAGCAAAAACCTCAATTACTTTTGCACCAACCTAATATATGCTACTTCTTTGCTTTACTCTTTTTTAATTTACAGTATTTTGGGCCATACTCCATAACAGTACATAAAGATTTTTCTCATTCTCTTCTTTAGCTGCAGAGTACCCAGTTTATTCAACCAGTCATCTGTTGATGGATATTTGGGTTCTTTATTATCCTTTGCAATTAGTATGAATGGTATTGCAGTTAATAACCTTGAAATTAATAGCTTTTCACATTTTGCCAATTTTTCTTTGGAATAGATTTCTAGAAACAGTTTAAAAGGTAAATGCATTTCTAATTCTCCTAGATGCCAAATTCCTATCCATAAAGTTTGTACTATTTTGCATTCACACTAGCAATGTGTGACAGCACTTGTTCTCTGTAGGCTTGCTAATGCGGAATTTTGTCACAATTTTGGATTTTTACTCGTATCAGAGGAGAGGATTTATATCACCCTATGTTTTTACTTAGTACTTCTCATGATGAATAAGGTTGAACGTTTGTATGTTTAGGGGACATACTTTTTTTCTGAAAACCAACTGTTTATAAATACCCTGTCTCAGTGAGGTTGTTGGTCTTTCACTTTTCAAGTTTTAGAAGCCCTTAGTATATTAGGGATATTAACCCTTTGGAATATAAGTTACAAAAATTTTTTCCAGTTTTATCTGTTTTATTTGGCTCATAGTGTGGAGGAAGAAAAATATTTTTAATGTCTGATGTTGACCCATTTCCTGAAAGAGGATGAAATGAAAGTAGGTCGCAGATTTGGAATCTGTGGTACTGCTTAGAAGATCAGAGCCCAGAGGGTATATATGGGTAGGCTGTTCCGCTCCAGAGCTGAGGGTGACGAGGCCACTCAGTCATTACCAGATGAGCTCATGCTCCACTCTCACAGCCCAGGGAAATGCTGCAGCTCCTTTGAACTCAGGATAAAATATTTTCAACCCATCAGTGACTTTTAGTTAGTTAGGGGTGTTCTCTGTCACGTATGGGCATTTTGCTTCCCATGGCCAGGTCTCCTTGCAGGTCACCTTTGCACTGATCTGCAAGTTGAAAGCAGTGCACCCAGGTTCCCTGGTGCCGACGCCAAAGGCCACGTTGGTTGTATTCTTCTCAGTGCTGCAGCCAGCTCCAAGCACAACTGTGTTCAAGCTTTGTTCCTTCTTTAGCTGGTTTTATCCCTGAGGTTATGTTTACATGGCATAAAAACTGATTAAAATAGAAAAAAAAAAATCAAACTCGGTAAGAGGGTTATGTATCTACATTGTGTCAAACAATTGAGCTGACTGAATTTTTTTAATTCAGAATTGACTCAGCCGAAGAGAAGCCTGGAAACCATGTCCACATTCCCAGTCTGGCATGGACCAGCTGTGCAACTTTGGGCACCACTCAGCCTGGCTAGGCTTCATGGGTCCTTGCAGGTGGAAGATAATGTGATCTCAACTCTTCCAACCTTCATTTTACATATAAAGAAACTGCCTTTTCAACCCAAAGCCTCCCATCCAGACATTCTGGGGTTTTATCCCCACTCAGCAAATGTTAGAGATGATCTTACACAGCAGAGCCACACACCAACAGGAATACTTACGCTTCATTTACTGGGAGCTAATTGCTGTACTAAAACATGCTGAACCTACTCTCTGCTAAATTGGTACAATTTAAGATCTTCAACAACCTTGAAACACCTAGCTAATCTTATCCCACAATTATTCATTTATTGCCTAAATTATTGTGACTCACTAATTTATAAAACACAACCCATGCTCTCGAGGTCTGCTTTTTCTTTGCCTTCTTTAAATCAATTCTTTCCCATTTAGCCTTAGCTAAATCTTGGCTAGGTGTTCTTAACTCTTCGTATTTTTCTTTTATAGATACACTTTAGACTTAACTCTAATGCTTCCTGCATGTCGCAGACTCTCCTCAGCCAATTTTCAGTTTACCTCCAGTTAGGATGGTTTGACTATCACTTGATTGATTTAATATCCTCCTTTCCTCGCTGATGAAGATCTCACTCATGATGTAAAAGTCATCCACAGCTAAAGGCGGAGCCCCCAAAGAAACCGTGCATGGCAGATGGCAGACAGGAAGAGAGAAGACAGGGCTTGATCAGAGAGCCAGCTCCTCATCAGGTTATGTTTAGACAAGGGAAGGTAGAAGGATGGAGAAGGGGAGAGAAGAGATCAACAAAGTGGCAAAAGAGTAGAAAGTCCAGAAACTGGAAACAAATGCTTTCTTAGTTAATATCCCTCATTTTACAAATCCCAACGGCCATACGGGATCCTCTGACCTCATGCAATGCCCATCTCGGACGTGGGTCCCAGTTTGATACATTTAGAGCAAGATAGTGATTTTTATTAATAGGTCTGAAATGTCTCTTTCTACGGGGTAGGTGAGGTAAAGAGAGAGGTCTTTCGGGTGTGGAAAGACACTGGGGAACCCCAGAGTGTACACTGCTCCTGGAACACACGCCCTGTTGGTGCCTACGGGGCATGTGCAACTATGGCTCCTCCCTCCTCACCTTCCTCAGGTCGTTGCTCAAATGTCACCTTGAAGAGACCTTCCCTAACCATCCAAAATTGCACCTTTCCTCCCCCCACACAGTCACCCCCAAATCGCGGTGCTTCCCATCCCCTTTTCTCACCTTACATTTCTGTAGAGTACTAATCGCTATCTCATTTAAACTTTCTAGTAACCACATTAAGAAGGTAAAAAGAAATGGGTAGGAGTCATTTTAACAGTGTTATTTTAGTTAATTCAATATTAAATAAATATTATCATTTCAAAATGTGATCAACATAAAATTATCAATGAGGTACTTTACTTTTCTTCATATTATCTTTGAAATCTAGGGTGTATTTTATTCTTCCAGCCCACCCGTTTGGCCTGGCCACATTTCAAGTAGCCACAAATGACTTGTAGCCACTACATTGGACAGGGCAAATCTCCAGTAAGCCCTGTTTGAGGTGACTCAAATCACGATAACCTGGATTAATTTTCTTGAGAGAAAATAGGACAAGTCTATGAAGTAGTAATTATTTTCTAGTCTTAAGTACTGGACTAATACTTCCGTATTTCGAAATAGTGCAGCTGCATTTGAGTTTTAATGCAGCTGCGTCATATAAAACGAAGACATTTTAGTCCACATAGGAAACAGGGAAATTAATGAAGTGAGAAAATGCACAACCCACATGTGCTTGCATGAGTGGCTTCCTGGAGACTTTGGAAGAAATGTCAATTCTGTAAATACCACGGTGAGTTTATAGCATCTTCTGGGTGATTAATATTTAATGTAATGTGCTGAGTTCTTCCTTTTCCTGAAGGAAGCTACTTTTTTGGACATCTTCCAACCTTAAAAAAACCACACTACATATTATTAGTGCTTCTGCAAGTCTGCAGTGCATGGGTTGGCACTCTCTGGAAACAGGAAGAAAGAAATACTGGTTGCGTAGCCAAGAAGAGAGGCATATATTTTTGTTTTGGTTGAATATATCTTTTTCAGGGACAAAAACCAGTATCACCACTAAGCTCTGTGTTGTGAGTTCCACCCTCATCTTGAGTCCCTGTCCATTCCAGGGCCGTGAGACTCCTTATCACCGAGGGTGATGGGGACACTAAAGTGCTTCACATTTCATAGTCAAGAGGAGATCCCCTCTCACACTCCACACTTTGCTCTAGCAGTTTCTTCCACAAACTTATTAATTCATTAATTTAACATGTATTTATTGAAAAGATACTGTTCTAGATACTAGAAATATAAGAGTGAAAGGTAGGGGGGAAAACATAAAAATTAGAAAAAGTTCCTCCCTCATGGGGACAAAGAAACAGGAAGTAAATAAATAGTAGATCAATAACACTTAGTGCTCTACAGAAATGTAAGGTGAGAAAAGGGGATGGGAAGCACCGCGATTTGGGGGTGACTGTGTGGGGGGAGGAAAGGTGCAATTTTGGATGGTTAGGGAAGGTCTCTTCAAGGTGACATTTGAGCAACGACCTGAGGAAGGTGAGGAGGGAGGAGCCATAGTTGCACATGCCCCGTAGGCACCAACAGGGCGTGTGTTCCAGGAGCAGTGTACACTCTGGGGTTCCCCAGTGTCTTTCCACACCCGAAAGACCTCTCTCTTTACCTCACCTACCCCGTAGAAAGAGACATTTCAGACCTATTAATAAAAATCACTATCTTGCTCTAAATGTATCAAACTGGGACCCACGTCCGAGACGGGCATTGCATGAGGTCAGAGGATCCCGTATGGCCGTTGGGATTTGTAAAATGAGGGATATTAACTAAGAAAGCATTTGTTTCCAGTTTCTGGACTTTCTACTCTTTTGCCACTTTGTTGATCTCTTCTCTCCCCTTCTCCATCCTTCTACCTTCCCTTGTCTAAACATAACCTGATGAGGAGCTGGCTCTTTGATCAAGCCCTGTCTTCTCTCTTCCTGTCCGCCATCTGCCATGCACGGTTTCTTTGGGGGCTCGGCCTTTAGCTGTGGATGACTTTTACATCATGAGTGAGATCTTCATCAGTGAGGAAAGGAGGATATTAAATCAATCAAGTAATAGTCAAACCATCCTAACTGGAGGTAAACTGAAAATTGGCTGAGGAGAGTCTGCGACATGCAGGAAGCATTAGAGTTAAGTCTAAAGTGTATCTATAAAAGAAAAATACGAAGAGTTAAGAACACCTAGCCAAGATTTAGCTAAGGCTAAATGGGAAAGAATTGATTTAAAGTGTACAATGTGATTATGTGATACCCATATATATTGCAAAATGATTACTACAACAAGGTTAGTTAACACCTCTATCTCCTCACATAATTGCCTATTTCTTAATGTGTAAAACCATGTAGATTTAAGGTCTGCTTTCTTATTCACTTTCAAGTGCATGATGCAGTATCATTAGCTGTATTCACCCTGCCGTACTTAGATCCCCAGCACTTACTCCTCTTACAGCTTGTGCCCTTTGACTGACATCTCCTGGTTTCCCCCCTCCCAGGCCCTGGCAACCACCATTCTGCTCGTTATTTTTATGACTTATACTTTCCTAAATTTCACACAAAAATATGCTCCTTAATGTAAATACCACAACAATTTAAAACTGAGAAGCATAGATACAAAGCACTGTATAGATTATGACATTTGGTGAAATATAGGCACTTTTTAAAATAAGATTGAACTGTGTAAAATTTTCTCAAGTCCCTTTTTCCAGTCCTATTTTTCTCCTCCAACACATAATAACCCAGGAACTAACTTACACTCAGGCTTCAGAGGCAGAGCAAAGAGAAATGAGAGTAAATATCTATATGATTCAAATACCATGTATGTGCCATTCAAAAGTATAAATACTGCAACCTCTGACTTGAGAAAAGCAGATTAAATAAACTCCTGTCCAACTGTCTCAATTTTATTCTTTTCCATAGTAGAACATAATAACAAGTTCTTAAGGCCTGACAATCTTAGAGTTAATGCCCATTACTCTTTTGTTTTATGTAGCTTGTCAGAAATCCAAGAAACTTGACATTTATATTATGTTTGCCCTGTTTCAAAGGATGTGGATGTGTTTAATGTCCCTAAATTGGGTAGACTCAATGTCAGAAATAAATATTTATCTAAAAGTGGTAAATAGTAATTTTGTGTAGTTAGTTAGGGAAATACAGTCCGCAATTCTTTTCATTAAGTTTAGTTTAAAAATCGAGTTGACGTAAATTATTAGTTCAATTCCTCAATTAAACAAGTCAAATATACATAGTGCTTCATAGGATCCATTTCTTCATCATCATAAATATTAAATAATATTTAATAAGTAGATCTGATAAAGCAATTACAGATGTCTCAAAATACAAAAGGCATGTTGAGGTTTGCAAAGGGCATATCAAATATTTATTGAATAAATAGTCATTGAATATTGCTTAGGAAGACTGTCCATAGTGTGGGATAGGTCTGTGTTTAAATCCCTGTTATTTCTGACCCACTTAGCCTCAGTTTCTCCATCTCTAAAATGAAAACAGTAAGACTTGAAGTTTCTTTATAAGGACATAATATATTTTTCTTTTTTAATTGTTATATTCTTATTGTTATCTTTATGCTGTAGTAAGATGAAGCTGTTATTTTACCATCAACAAGTGAGACAAGCACACTTTTGCTTGCTTTCCTGGTAACAGCAACGTATTTCCTGAGTTTATACACTTGCTTCATGGAATGCTTTCTTGACCAACGCATTCATTTGTGAGTTGCTTGGTTTAAGTTGGGAATGTTATATATGTAATGTGGTAATTTTGTTTTGAATAAAACACAAATACACTTTTATATTTATTTTCATAGGTGGAAGATAGTAATTTGTTAAAGCAAATCTCAGATATTGCCATTTTACCTCTATGTATTTTTGTATACATCTCTATAATTATGGTGATTGTTCTTACATAACCATGAAGCCATTATCAAGCCTGCAAAAATTTCCATAATCCATTGGTATCATCTAATACCCATTCCACATTCAAATTTCTCTGATTTTTGCCATTTTTCTTTAATCAGAACCCAACTAAGGTTCACATGTGACTTTTAGTTGTTATATCTCTGCATTCTCATTTAGCCCAGGGAAGAGCTTCCTCCTCGTCTTTTCATTTTGTACTATCGACTTGTTGAGGAACTTTGGTCAATTCTACATTTGTCTGTTAGCTTACTTGTGGTGCCATTTACTTGTCCCTATATCCTCATATTTCTATAAGTGAAAGTTAGCTCTAAAAGTCTTATTTAGGTTCAGGGTCACCTGTTTTTGCAAAAATACTGCATAGGGGATGATGCTGCTTCATATCAGAAGTTACACATGCTCTGGGTATTAACTTTCAGTGATGCTAAGTCTGGTCACTTGGTTCAGGTTGTTGACAGCCTGATTCCTCCTTCTGAATCTCCCCCATGAAATTTCAGGTAATAGTTTCATCCATTGATGCTTATTGTCTGAACCTATTAGTTTCATTAAGATTGACAAAATGGAACAGATCATGCCAAAAAAAAAAAGAAAGAAAGAAAGAAACTGGACCGTTCTCTTATACCATATACAAAAATAAACTCAAAGTGGATTAAAGACTTCAGTGTAAGACCTGAAAGCATACAATTCCTAGTAGAAAACAGGCAATAAAATTTGACATCAGTCTTAGTAATATCTTTTTGGATATGTCCCCATAAGCAAGGGAAACAAAAGCCAAAATAAATAAATAGGACTTCATCAAATTAAAAAGCTTCTGCCCAGCAAAGGAACCCATCAGCTAAATGAAAAGACGACCTACTGAATGGGAGAAGATATTCGCAAGTGATATATTCTATAACGGGTTCTTATCCAAAATATATGAGGAACTTATACAATAGAAAAACAAACAACAACAACAAAAAAAAATCTGACCAAACAATGGACAGAAGACCTGAAGACACATTTCTCCAAAGAGGACATGCAGGTGGCCCATAGACATGTGAAAAGATGCTCAACATTGCTAATCATCAAGGAAATGCAAATCAAAACCACAATGAGATGCCACCTCACACCTGTCAGAATGGCTATCATCAATAAATCAACAAACAACATGTGTTGGTGAGGATGTGGAGAAAAGGGACCCCTTATGAACTGTTGGTGGGAATGTAAATTGGTGCAGCCACTATGGAAAACAGTATGGAGGTTCCTCAAAAAAACTGAAAAATAGCACTACCATATGACCCAGTGATTCCACTGCTGAGTATTTATCTGAAGAAATCCAAAACACTAATTCGAAAAGATGTATGTAATCATATGTTTATTGCAGCACTCTTTACAATAGCCACGATATGGAAGCAACCTAAGTGTCCATCAATAGACAATTGGATAAAGAAGATGTATATATTACTCAGCAATAAAGAAGAATGAAATCTTGCCACTTGCAACAACATGGATGGACCTAGATGGTATTAAACTAAGTGAAATAAGTCAGACAGAGAAAGATAAATACCACATGATTTCATTTATATTTGGAATTTTAAAAAATCAAAACAAATGAACAAACAAAACAAAAACAAACTCATAGAAACAAAGATCAAACTGATGGTTGACAGAAGGGAGTGGGGTGGAAGATGGATGAAAGAAGTGAAGGGGAATAGAGTCAATAATAGTGTGATAAATGGACATGGTGACAGATGGTTGCTGGACTTAGAGTGGGGATCACATCAAAAGATAATGTAAATGTCGAATCACTATATTGTACACCTGAAACTAATATAATACTGTATGCCAACTATACTTTGATTAAAAAAATAGTATTACTTTGATATCGCCCCCAGACTTTTTTCTTCAAATAATTTAGGACAAAAATAAAGCATAAAACAAAAGACATCTCTTAAAAAAAATTGATAAAATGGTGATTCTTTTCCAATTTTCTTGTTTCGTCCAAATTACTAGCTAGAATTATTCTTGCAACAAAACCGTCCTATATTATTATTGTAAACCACTACTTATGTCATCTAAATGGAATGTGCAAACCTTATCTGGATCGTTGATCAAAGAAAGCACCTATAAACAAATTTCTGTTTTAAACATATGGTGTTAAACATACCCCAGTACCATCATCATACCTAACATATTCACAGTAACTTTTGTGGTAGGCAAACTAATGGTCCTCCAAGGGTGTCAGGTTCTAATATCCAGAACCTGTGAATATGTTACCTATTGCAATATGGGCTTTGCAGATGTGATTAAAGTAAGGACCTTGCAGTGTGGATATTAGCCTGGATTATCTGGGTGGGCCAAAACTTATCACATGGGTCCCTGAAAGCTATTGAACCTTTCCTGGCTGTGATCAGGGAAAGATGTGACAACAAAAGAAAGAAACAGAGAGATACAATTTTGCTGACTTTGACAATGGTGGAAAGGGACGATCAACCAAGTAATGTGGGTAGTAACGATCAAGCCAGAAAGGACAAGGAAACTGATTCTCTCCTAGGGTCTCCAGAAAGGAATACAGCCCTGCTGACACCTTGATTTTATCTCAGAGAGACTCGTATCACACTTGACCTACAAAACTATAAGGTAATACATTTGTGTTGTTTTTAGGCCAAGTTTGTGTTAATTTGTTACAGCAACAATAGAAAACTAATATAATTTTTAAATGTTATCAAATATATAATTAGAATTAAATTTTCCAAAATGTCATAAAATTTTATAGCTGCTCTGTTCAACCAAGCCACACAATGTCTGCACATTGATTTTGGATGATACAAGGACTGATTTAAAATAATAAACTTGTGGGATATTTTTGCAAAAAGAGACTTTGAGTCATTTAATCTAACACCTTTATTTTACAAAAGAGCAGACTAAAGTTTAGAGGTGAATGACTCGTTCCTGAGACAGTCATCAGTATATATATATATGTTCACTCAAAAATTCATGATGGTGAGCAGTGGCTTCTGGGAAAGTGATGACCTTAGCTTGGTCTCCTTGCCCTTTGTCACCCACTGTACTCTCTGATTTTGCTAGAATCAGTGCTGGTGAAGCCGTGAGCTCTGCGTGGTCCCCACAGAGCTAAGACATACTGAGCTTCCCTACCACGAGTAGCATGAGTACCTCGATACCAGCTTCAGAGTTGTTTTTAGACACAGACTGGAAAGCTATTAGGTTGTAGGTTGGGGCAAAAGTAATTGAGTTTTTTGCAATTTTAGCCTTTTAAACCGCAATTACTTTTGCACCAACCTAATACGAGTCTTCAGAAAAGGTTTGGGTTGTAGAAGTGTGTGGGTCTCGGTGATGGGAAAGGGGGAGTAGGTTGAGCTGCCTGACGCTGCATGAGTGAACGTGGCCCTTGACTGCTGGCAAAGGGGGCCTCCTCAGGTGCCTGGAGGGTAGCTCGCCTGCAGCTCCACCACTGGCTTACTTTCTGCCACGTATAGTACTGCAGTCCTGGAGGGCAGGCTGACAGTCTTAAGTCTCAATAAGCCAAGAAAGAAAAATAAAAACACAGTAAGACTTTCCAGGGGCTTGAGAGAAGAAAATAGGCCAGAACATATAGAACATAGACACAGAATAAATTCCTAAAGTAGTCAGAAGACAATTTGAACAACTTCATGAGTAATCTTAGGAGGATCAGGGAAGATAAAATTCATGATTTTCCAAGTAAACAATTGAGCAGATAAACTAAAGAAGAGGATGATGCCGTCAAGACCTGCCCTCCACAACAGATAAACACGTGGCCCATAATGTCCATGGTGCCAAGCCCCAGTCACCCTGCGTTAGCCAAACGCTGAGGTCAGGCTTACGGAAAGACAGCAGTGGTCATCCACCAGCCCCGGGATTCGAAGGGAAATGGAATGACAAAGATGTTCGGCTCCTTACCCCCAGATCTTTTGAGTTGCCCTGATATTATCCGCATGAATACAGATCCTAGAGTCTAGCCGGCTGTGTGTGCCTGGTGTAGAAAGGAGCTGAGCAATAATTTCTCCATGGAAATGCAAGTGAGCCAAAAAAGTGGACTTGCACATTTTCTTCTAACTTGCCTTTTCACTGCTGTGTGTAGCTGCCTTTGCTGGCGGCTGCTGCACCCATCCACCTCCCTGGCCTTCATCCCGTTGGCAGCAGTCCCAAACAGGCTTCCTTTCCCCTGGGGAGTTCTCATGGCCTTTATTGGTATTGTTCTTTTTGTTAGTTTCAATTCCTTTTTTCTCCCAGTACTTTTTCTATCATTTATTTTGGGGAGGAAGCCAGCGGCCTACGCTGGCTCATCATCTTAGGGATGGGAAGATGCTACGATACAAGTACTAACACCACTTTTCCCCACTTTAATATAGAAAGTTAATGAAATTCCCATGAAAACCTAAAACTTCAAAAAAAAATGGAAGTGGATAAAATTATTTTAAAGTTTATAAAGTAGAGTACAAGCGTGAGGGGATCTGCCTAATCAGATATAAGGATATACTATTAAACCATTATAATCAAAACAATATGATATTGGCCCAGGACTAGAGAGACCAGAGGATCTAGAAACAGAGCCCTGTGTAAATGAGAATCTGACAGAGGTGCTTTTTCGATTCAGCGGGAAAAGGATGGTTTATTTAACAAATGGTACTTGCACAATTGACTGGCTATCCATTTAGAAGATGATAAATTGCACAGTTATCTAACCAGCTACAAAAATATATTTAGAAGAATTAAAATATAAATGAAAAAAAGGTAAAGTAAGTCTGGCAAAAAAAATCTGTAAATCTATATTTACAAATTAAAGCTATGGAAATTCTTCTTAACAAAAAATAGAAAAACAGAATCTATAAATAAAGAACAGATATAGTTAGCGACATAAAAAAATAACATTTTTAAATGAGAAGATACCGTAAACAAAATCAATGAACAGACAGCGTTTTAGGGGAAAAGCGTTTAAATATACAGGACAGTGTATTACTATCTCTCCAACATACAAAGAACACTTTGAAATGACTCTCTGGCAACAAGGAACAGAAAAATGGGCAAAGACTATGAAGAGGCAATTCATCGAAGAACAAATCCACTACAAATGTGAAAAGTTGTTTAAACTCAGCAGAAGTCATGGAAATGTAAAGTAAATTAACAGCAGAGCACTTTACCCCTAGCAGTTTGGCAACGATTACAACAGCAGTAATAGTCATTGCTGGCAGGGAAGCGGGGGAAAGTGGACTCTTACACGTTTTAGTGGAAATTTAAATCATTAACAGACTTTTGGAAAGCAATTTGGCAACAGCTATTAGAATTTAAAATACATGGCCCCTTTTGACCCTGCCATCTGACTCCTGGGAGGCTGCCCCGCACAAGTGAAAACACTGGTTCTTGAGGATATGTGGGCCCTGATGTTTATTGCAACATTTTTAAGTGAAGGGGGAAAAAAAGAAGCAAAGTCAGTTCTATCAATAAGGGGATTGTTGGATAGATTGTAGGACATCTATACATATCAGGCAGGCATTAAAGAGGATAAATAGTTCTCTTCCAGCTGACTTGAGAGTTTCCCAGAATGCATTGCTATGTAATGCAAGATGGAGAAAAGGATAAAATACGATTCAAAAATTTTAAAACGGTGTACACCCTCACGTATTTATGTATAAATAGGTAAAGCCCATCCGTGTGTGTGTGTGTGTGTGTGTGTGTGTGTGTGTGTGTGTGTAGCATGACTCATGGGGTATAACCATAGATTAAATGTTTTTTGTTTTTTCTCCCACTGCTTCTTTAAAAGTGTTCAGTGGGGCTACTCCTTTTCCACCTGCTGGAATAAAACAGTGGTCTTTAAGTTGAAAATTTGAGTCTCAGGTCAGCATGAAACGTGTCCAATCGCATGCAATGTTACAGGTTTTCAATTTAAGACTTTCTCTATCTCCCTTAGCCTTCTGCCTTTGGGAGAACAGGTGTGATAGGTATCTTCTCTCTCACGTGACTCATCTACCCCTTGCTAGATGTGGTTTCTGCCTACTACAAGGTGGGGGAGGAGGTGAAGTAAGGAAATATTTTATTTGGTTGGTAATAAGAGACCATCAGAGTGGCTAGACAGCCACAGCCAGTTAGATGTCTCAGGTGAGAGTCAAACAGTATTTCACTGTTTCTCCCAAAGTCCAGGTATCACATCTTAAGCTGTCTGATAGTGCAGGCAAAGTCCCTTCCCATAGGTTTGAGCTGGGGGTCAGACACCCCGACCCTCATGTGGGAGGGTGGGATTTACAACTCACCAGTAACAAAAGAACGCCCTTCACGGATGTTAACCTCCAGGCTGAGGTCTGCAGAGCCTTCCGCATTCCTAATGTAGGTGAGCGGTTTAAGGGAATCCTGTAGCTGGTTTTGGTAAGTACTTTAAACCTGTGCATCTCACTGCAGACAGTGTTATTTTGTCTTTGTTCCTCAGTTTATACTTTTGTTTTAACACATGTTACAAATGTGTGTATATGATCATTATACAGAGAATTTTAGTATAATGAGATTTTGATGGGACATGTTAACCTCAGCCTAAAAACATCCACTCTTCACTCTCTCTAATTCGCCACGTTTACTCAGACATGTAAATATTTCACTCAGTTCTAATATTCACCAGGTCTCTGGACCAACACCATCAGCCTCGACTGGACACTTATTAGAATTGCAGTTTTGGACCCATACTCCAGACCTGCTGTATCAGAATCTCTTGTGGAAAAGTCCCTAGATTGTAAACCTGGAAGGAGGGAAGGTGTGAGTTTCAGAGAGGAAGTATGAGGAAAAGAGAGACATGCCAAAAAGAAAAAGGGGAAGAAAAGACTATTTAAACAAGTAAACAAAGTATGTAGAATGCGATGACACTTATGCATTTATATGGAAGCACATCTATGTATGTAAAAAAAAAAGGTTTAAAATTTGATAGAAGTGAGAAAATTAACCAATTTTTTATATCATTAGTAAAACACTATGAAGTGTAATGAGATGATCTTAAAGAAAAATCTTCAAACTCAATATGATACTGTGCATGCCATGAAGTAAAAAAAAAAAAAAAAAATGTCAGTGACTTCATGTATGACATGTAAGTCATGTGTTTTGACTTCTCAGGCAGCTACCGTGTGCTAAGAACCCCAAATGCTTGATGATGCCCTGAGTCCTGGCTGTTGGCTTTCAGAAGGAGACTACTGGCTCATGTTAACTGAATTTAGAAAATTCACTCTGGCATTATGCTGTCTGGAGCCTAAATTAAATGCATGGATGATAATTCATTTATTGAAATTAGAAGCCAAGAGGAATATAGATACAAAGCAAAGTCTCTGCTTTGCTAATGTTGAGTTCAACCAGCCGCTACTTGACAAGCGTCATAGCACCATGCCTTTTATTATTGGGAGTTGGGAGATCTGAGGTCTGTTTTGGGTCCTGCTACTAACTCACAGGGTCAACTCGGTGGCCACTTCACCTTTCTAGGCTTAGTTTTCTCATCTATTCCTCGAGGAATTAGATAATTGCTGAGGTCACTTCCTGCTCTATGTCACTTTCCACTTCCTGTTCTCTAAGATGAGCATATACAAAACCCAGCTGGAGAGCTTATTAAAATGCAGATTGTTTGGCTCCATCTCCAGAAATCCTGATTCAGCAGATCTGGGGTGGGGTCCAAAACTGCAATTCCAACAAGTGTCCAGTTGTTAATGGTGCTGGTCCAGAGACCTGGTGAATATAAGAATTGACGAGTGAAATATTTGCATTTCTAAGTAAACAATGAATTATAGAGAGTGAAGTAGGCTCAGTGCTGATGTTTTTAGGCTGAGGTAAATATCAGTTCATGCACTTGTAGGTCATGTATGTAATTTGAAGAATGGCTGTTTTACATTTTATCTTGTAATAAAGATAAATTTCCCCCACCATATGTGTTCCTTCCTCAGAGACTATGAACTGCAAAAGTCCTAGTTCCCAGGACACTGCAGAAGAGCAGAAAGTGTTGTAGGAAATCTCTGAGACCTCCACCTTTGGGAGTAGTGATGTCCTTCCTGAGGTGCCACCAGCCTAGCTGTCTCTGGGCACTCTCCATAATCCATCTTGGGGGACAGAGCCAGGAATGCAGTTTCCAGGCTCTCGGCCTCATGTGGAAAGCTGCTGGCTCAGGTAGCAAATGGCCATCAACTGTGATTGGATGGCCATCAGCTGTGGCTAGTTGGCCATCAGCTGTAACCAGTGAGCCACTGGGCACGAATATAACTGCCGTGGCTACGCCAGCAGAAAACGGGGGCTAGCAAGAAGATGGTGGCTGAGCTAGCAAAAGCAGATTGCAGTTAGCACAGCGATTGCAGCTAGCAAGTCTGTCTGTTGGCAGGCAGAAAAGTGGACAGCAGGTTGCAGGTCGTGTGGATCCAGCCTCCAGTGAGACTATAGTGCCTCCAGTGAGACTATAGTGGTATGCCTCTGCTACCTACGGCTCCGTGGGTGTTCCTGTTTGGTCTCACCATATCCTGTTCTTATGTGGGGAGCGGGACTAGAGACCCCACAAGCCACCTCGCACGACAAATGGCTCAGCGAGCAGGGCCTCCCACATGACACCATCTTTCCAGAATGTGCTACCTAAAATTACAAGTAGGCATTGCTCTAACCCTGGGGCAAATTGGACTCAAGGGGTGGTGTGAACTAGGGCACTGGGGGATGTCACCAGCTCCTGTTTGTGAGTTAAAGCATCTAAAAGAGTTCCTAGGAAATTCTCTGACTGAAAGGATCACAGTTAGGGATGGATCATAACCTTTTAATCCCAAGAGGAAGTGCCACTAAAAATAAAATGGCACGTGACGCAGTAGGAGAGTTACCTAAAAATGAGTTCAGGATGAGGCCATCCAGTGGCCAAGTCATCTTGGATATTGAAAGCTGTTCATTTAGGCAAGATTAGTGTCATGGGTGAATGAGGCTTCACTTTGCGTATCCTTAAAGTAGGTACTGTAAAAATAAAATAAAACAAATAGTGCCTTCGATTTCTTCACTGAATGCTGTAAAATCAAATGAAAGGCTGTATAGAAAATTATTTGTAAATTGCTAAGTGTTAATAAATAAAATATTACTAACAATGAGTTCTAAGGAACTTTATTGGCTTTTTAGATAGCATCATCATAACAGTTTTATTTATTTATAATTGAACATAAAATTGCCAGATAGCCATTCTTTTCTTAAGTAGCCATAATGAAATAATTTTTTCCTCATGTTTCTTTACTTACCCACTGTGGGGACAGAGCCAGGAGTGCAGTTTCCAGGCTCTCAGCCTCACGTGGAAAGGTGCTGGCTCAGGTAGTAAATGGCCATCAACTGTGATTGGATGGCCATCAGCTGTGGCTAGTTGGCCTTCAGCTGTAGCGAGTGAGCCATTGGCCACTAATATAACTGCCGTGGCTATGCTAGCAGCAAATGGGGGCTAGCAAGAAGATGGTGGCTGAGCTAGCAAGAGCGGATTGCGGTTAGCACGGCCGATTGCAGCTAGCAAGTGAGGTTGGTTGGCAGAGAGAAGTGGATGGCAGGTTGCGGATAGTATGGCTCCTGCTTCCTGTGTCTCCAACCCAGCCACCAGCGAGAATATAGTGGTATGACTCCCCTATCTATGGCTCTGTGGATGTTCCTTTTTGGTCTCACCATATCCTGCATTCTCATGTGGGGAGCGGGAGCTGAGACCCCACCTGACACCCCGCATGACACCCATACACTTCCATGGCAAATCAGAAACGTAAAGAGTTTAAAAGGAAAAATTAATTGAGTGATAGTTATCCTCATGTGGATTCTCTACTTTTTATAATATCTCTTGTCCATTTAAATATTTAAAATTCAGAGGAGTTTTCCTATGCTTCCGGGTGCTACCCCTGTGGTCATATCCAGCATGACTAAATGAAGCATAAAGGCTTGTATACTAACTTTTGGATTATGTAAATCATAGTCTCCTGATAGATTAATTGAGCATGCGTGGGTACTCTAGCCTTTTAGTCCCTGCTCACCCATCCCGCCTCACCCCATTCTACCTCAACCACAGATTATAAAGCCAAATTCAGGTCTGTGTTTGGGTTGGCATTTCAAACCCGTTCTACTGTTTCTCTAATTAAAAGCTCCTTTTCTTTGTAAGTTGCCTGCGAGTCCAAACCCTCAGTCACTGAGTAGAGCTTGTCCCATGTCACGTGTGTCTGTACTCACCTTTGCCAATAGCCATCCTCCGAATGCATGGTGGCAAAATACAGCTTCTCATCCTCAGGGAGCCAAGGGTGGGGGTTTCCTGGGACAAATTCTCCAACTTGGCAAAATGACTAGTATTGTCTCCTTGGCATAGTCAGACAGGGGCCCAGGACAAATGTGTAGCACGAGTTTTCATCCTTTCTATTATTAACTCCTCAAGGAAATAAGAATCTTCCTAAATGAAAGACGTTTTATACACCATACTTGTGAGTCATTATTTCCATTTCACACTGAAGTTGGGGGAAGAGGAAGGAAGCCACCTACATCTTTTCAACTTGGCTGCAGTGTAACTATTCTGGAAGCACATGAACTATCTCACCTTTGATCATGTCGATCATCCGAAGACCCTTTCTATTTGGGGTTACTATGGTGACAGCTGCATGGGCGATGTATGAGCCACACTGCTGTTTTGACAAAAATAGGTATTAACTACCAGTCACAGTGCTTCTCATTTCATAGCAGTTCTTGCAGAAGAGCAGTGTATTTAAAAAAAGGCAGAGGGAGGTGGAGCGAGGAAAAGAAAGAAAAAAAACCTTTCCAAAGAAGCCTGAGGGAACATCTGCATAAGTAATGGTGATTGGTCATGTGTATAAAAATATTTTAATTAAATTCTTTTTAATTAAACAGGGCATTTTGTTGAATCCTTCTCTGTTATTTGCACCAAGCTTAGCCTTGAGGAAGATAGCTGATTAACAGACCCAAGAACCTATAATTAAAAGCAGAACTGCTATTTTTGGAGAAAAGCCTCTCCAGGAGGGTGACTTAATTGGGCTGTCTCTCATATTTTTTCATTTGTCGTTGAACTCTCTGTTTAGAATTTTGATACTTTTTTTTTTTTAACACAGGAGAAATGATTACTAACATTGTCATAATCAGGACTTTGCATTTTTTAGCTTGGTTTTCCTTCAGTCCCTTTGATCACACCTTCACTGTTGCTTTTCACTATTTAACTGTGGTCCTCATTATTTTCTTTTGTTTGGATTGTGTCTTCCTTTTAAAGTGATATATATTGTCCTTTATTATGTCTGGCCCTCTCTGCTTCTGCGTTTCAGGGTTTTGGACTAACTAAGTTTATAATTTCACATCTATGCAGGAATTCAAGAGAAAACCGAATAACTTTCTATTCACAGACAAAAAAATAAGAAGTACGTAATTTACAAAGCAGTTTCTTCAGGACGGGCAGGGGGGTTGGCTTAGAGAACAAAAACAACATTCATTTAGTATCTGTTAAGCAGCATCTGAGGAGACCGAGATGATTTCATCCCATCTTCTGAAAAAAGAAACACTCACACACAGTATAAGGTTCATGCCCTTGAATCATGTTGCCCAGTTGTCTGTAGGGAAACTTGGGTGACTACTTTTAGTGTCTAATATTTGGTCCAGAGTATCCTATTAGCATTGCTATGGGAGACGGGAAGAAGTGAGGGAACGCTCAGGGTCTCCCCATGTCTGCGTTGAATTCCAGGGGGAAACGACACTTGCAGGGAGTCAGAGGGTATTAGAGCAGCATACTTCACGCTGAAAGCAGAGGCTTGCGGAGACCGCAGACAGACCAGCCGCTCGCTGTGCGTCTGTTTCAAAGCTGCACACACTGTCCCTTAACAGCACCTGACTGCTTTTTGTGTCCGTCCAATTTCATGTGAAACACACTGGACACCATCACTTTAAAAGCCTGTACATAAACCCAAGTCTATAAAACACTGCCGTATAAACCCAGATTCTATTCTTGAGCAAATTTACTCGGAAATAAAAATAAAGGCTTGGATTTATGTTATGTATCTCTGTCAAAGAACTCAAGTAGCTTCCACACACAGCATTTCAGTTATTTTCGCATAGTTTTCTAGAGTAGAGAGAATCCATTTCTTAGGTGAAATAATTGTGGAGCAGAGAAATTTTTGGATTTTCTCAAAATGTTATAGTAACTCACTGGAAGAGTGGTACAAAATCCAGAATTTCTATTTCCTTAGATAACTAGACTGTATTTTTTGTAAGACGCCAACATCTATGTGATCAAAATATACTATCGGCTTTAGATAACTTTAGATAACTTTCAACCAGCTCTAAAATCAGTAACAAACTTAATTCTACCCCTCAAAACAATGGTGCACTTGAGTCAGTATTTAGAAGCAACCCAAAGCCACCGATTGGAAGCAAATTAAAAGCTCCATATGAATTTTCCTACCTGGAGAGTATGTGCATTGTCATCTAGTGATAACAACCATTGCCTAAGTGTGTCTACATATATCATCTAATTTGTCACCACAGCCAGTCAATTATCTCTATTCTAAGAAACTGAGGTTCTAAAGTTAAGTGGTTTATTTCCGTTTCCAAGGTTTAGAAGTGGCAGAGATGGGAGACGAAGCATTTCCAATATTCTTTGTCCTATACCAATACTATTTCTCAAAATAGCACAGTGATGTGCCCACTGGGCTTAACACAAAATGAAACCCAATAGTCAGGTTCTTATTTTATTATTGGTTTCATTTAGCAAACATTTATTTAGTACCTGCTATGTAGGAGGCACTGTAGGGGTGTTACAGGGAGTGGGTGATAAACCAGACACAAATCCTGCACTCAGGAAACTCCAGTCTAACGGGGGACATCGATACAACAACTGGCAGTAAGTTTAAAAGATAAGACAGAGGTAGACCAGACAACTTTGTAAACACAGAGGAAGGGCCCTGCGGACCCTTGGACTCTGGTGGGAAAAGGCTTCTGGGCAGCCTCTTGCACCTCAAGTTCATATCTCACCTGATTGAAGAAGGTAACATGTCAGAAGGATGAATCATGTTTCTCCCCCATAAGAAACACCATGTGAGTAGGGGGTTTTCATTTCCCTCCTGGGCCAAAGGCAACATGACCTGCTCAACATTACCAAGATCTGCCTGGGTTCACACACCTTTGGGGGTTTCCTGGCCTGACGATCCTGGGGTCAGGGTCAAGGCCAGAGCACCAGTACTTGCTATCATGACAGCTCTCAACTCCCTCATGCAAAGAGTCAAACTCAAAATCATTTGTCCTTGACACTGTTTGCACTTGCTGCTCTGAGCCCCAGATCCCAGCTCTGCTCCGGGCTCGATCGGCGGAATTAGGAAAACATTAACACTCCACATCTGGAGTCAACAATGTGGAGTTTGGGTCTGAGAGCCACAGAATTTTAGCTTTGGAAGGACCTTCAAGACAAACTCGCTCAACCTCCTTTTTAGATAAGGACCCTGAGACTCACAATCAGAAAGTAAATTCACACTGTATTAGGAATAAGTGTCTCAACAAATGCAGAATTTCAAGGGGTAATTTCTGAGAAAGGGAGGGAGGCAGAGAGGAGTTTTCATCACTTCTCTGCTTAATAATACCTGTTTTTCCCTCTGGAAGTCATTTTCCAGTGTCAAAGGGGAAACACACAGGTAGAAGCTGTCATTCATTTCACAATGGACAAACATTCTGCTGGTGTTGACGACATGAATAATGACAGTAATAGTAACTGCCATTAATTAAACAACAATGTGCCAGACACTTTACATAAATTATCCGTCTTGCTCATTCTCTAAAAACCCATGAGGAAGGGAATATTTTTTATCTCCAATTTGTTGATGAAGCTTACTGAAAGCTTAGCGAGGTTAAGTCACTGGCTCAAGGTCACCCAGTTTATTGGCATCCCAGCTGGTATCTAAACACAGGTTAGTTTGACATCATAATCAAGTGCACAACTATTATCTCTACTTGGGAACAGAGCTGTGAATAGCACCAGCTTGGCCCAAAGGTCTCACTTCAGAAATTGGAAGCCCAGTTATGGAAAGTCAGCTCCACAGAACAAAATTGGAGAAGATAATAGATGACAACCAACTATTATAAATGCTTCAGGATATTGAAAGTGGATAAAGCAAGACTGCAGGTGTTCTGAGAATGGGATTTTAAGAACACACTGAAAATCTGTTTGAAGCAATTCAACAGCTCTGGGGACAGCTGGGAAACAGCTGTGGCTGACAGACCTCTCTGGCTCGCTGCTTTGGGGACAGAATGGCTCTGTTTAAATGGAAACAGTTCATTCTCAGCAGTGCTCACAGACAGACCTGCAGGACAAAAGTTTTGAAAGTTGGTGTCCAGCCCATGCATTCTGTTCATTTCATTCCATGCATTCCAAAGAAGATGGTGTCTATTGTGGCAAGTTGGATTCGGAAATTTCTTAGAGTATTTCCTTGGATGGGAAGCTGTCTGGCTCCCTGTAGAGATCAGCTTGGCTGACTGAGGTCAAAACCATGGGGAGATGGGGCACCATGACGGTCAAATTTAAGACGCTGCCGCTGCTCACTTTCGGGGTCATGCCTGTGCAGAACCACCCCGATAGTGAGTGCTTCCTTAGGGTGAGATGCCTGAGAAAGCAAGGAATCCCACTAGCAATCCAGACTGGGGTTGGGTCCCTGGCTCTGCAAAGCCTCCTCACAGAGGCCCCTGGATTAGGCTTCCCTCCTTCTAGAACACAGCCAAGAAAGGACAGGGACTGACCTTTTACCTGGTACTACAGATTTAAAAAACACTGTGTTTTTCGGTTTATTATTTTGAACTGAAATGGAGACAGCTTTTTATAACTACTGCTGTCAGGTCCGTGAGTGGGCAAAAAAGTGACTGATCACAATGGAAGAACGTAAGAGAGGCAGGAGTTGCTCTGATCCTCAAGGAGTTAATCGCATGGTGTGTGACCTTCAAGTTTCATTCATTCATTCATTCATTCATTCACTCATTCAATCAACCAATCAACTGATTTAATTGTCTACTTGCTTGCCAAAAACTATCAAAGGCTGATGAATACTATCAAAACTGATGAATGCATGGATGAACAACCAATGACAGTGATGACCAACTTTTCATCCACGAGGACTAATCGAAAAAAAAAAAAGTGAAAATGCTTGCGGGCCACTTGGGGGGGTGGGGGAAGCATAAAATGCTGCTTTCACAAAAGAAAGTGCATTTATCTACAACTGACCTTCTGCATTCTCACATTGTTTTTCAGTCCAGAAAGGATTACTATGGAGAGCTAAAATTTAAGATATGACAAAGCGAGTTCATGCTGCAATATCTGATGGAATATAGCACCTCTGGAACTGGTTTCTTTTTCTTTTCTTGAATGACTGTAAACTACTGAACTCGATAGTGTAGTTTGCCTCTTAATATTGTATTCTCTAAAGCCAGAGACTTTTGCAAATAAGATAAATCACAACATTTTTTAACACAAACAAAAAGCTTCTGGTTGGTGATGCCATTCATTGGGACAGGTAATTCAAGGACAACAGCAGCAGATTGACTGGAGCTGGTTCAAGGGTGGGGGGGGTCTGTAGAATATCCACACCCAGTCCAGGCACACTGTTGGTGCTTAGTAAGTGTTTGTTTCAGAAGAATAACACCAGGGGCGTGGTCTTGGAAGTGGCTGCATATGGGAGTCTGTAGCTGAGGGAGAGGAAGGGATGGGCTAGAGATGGATTCCTGGGTGTGGCTAAGATTGCCCAGGAAGAGTTTATAGAGTGAGGAGGGAACTGAGGAAATAATCCTGGGCAGCGTCGGTATTAAAAGGACCTGTTTACAAAGGGGAGAGAGAGAGAGGGTAGAGGTGTTACAGGGAAAGTAGGGAGACTAGTGTCCCCATGACGAATCAGGGGAGCACTCAGAGAAACAAGAAGGGTCCACAAGAAGTGCCGTGTCACACAGAGGGGGTGTCCTGAGGGGTGGGGAACAGAGGGAGTGGGGGTCCTCACATATGGTTTCTTGAGCCATGGAGACTCCAAGTCCCATGCTTTATCTCATTAAGTTTTGCCATTTTTTAAAAAATGGCATTTTATCCTTTCTGATTCTAAAAATAACGAATGTATGCTTATTGTAGAACATTCATAAAGTATAAAAAAGTTCAAAGAAGAAAAATAAAATTAAAATGGCTACTGTTTGCTTTTATCAAAACTGCTTAGTGGCTTTTGGTGTGCTCTCCTTAGACTTGGCTGGCCCAGTTGTGCCAACCTGCCATCCTGGCTTGGGCTTTGTCATTCCCATCTCAGCACCAGTTCCTCCTAAGTGAAAGTGTTCAACAGTGTAGCACGGATACAATGAACACTGGAAAACAAAGTGATTGGATCGGCCATAAAACAATGCATTCTGAGTAAATGAGTCATCTGTTGTGTGGAATGATTGCACTGAGGGTGACACACGTGGATAATTAATCAGCACAGAGGGCCCATGGCACTCATGTTCACAAACCCACAACCTTCTCTTTGGTCCAAGTGTTTCCTTGCTAAGCATGACCTAAAACATGGATTTGTCCTGTTAAGATCCGGAATTGTCCCCCTCAGACAGACAGAGAACCCGCACAATAATGCAAGTCACACAGCGAGGTTTATTACCAGCCGGCTGGGGTCCCCGTCTCTGCCCGACGCAGCGGGTTTTTAACAAGGACCCCAAACACTTAAAGCCAAGGGGTTATATAGCATTTTCAAGGCCTTCCATAGCTTCTGAGAGTACAAGATAAACTTACAGGACTTACATAGTTTCAAAGAGTATAAGATTTACTACAGGACAAGGAGACCAGGAGTATAAGATAAGCTACAGGACTTGCATAGCTTCAAAGAGTATAAGATTTACTGCAGGACAAGGAGACCAGGAGTATAAGATAAGCTACAGGACTTCTAGTCGCCATGCTGCAACTGCCCACATCCTGGAATTTTATAATTATGTTGTTTCAGGCTAGGGGCTGTTAACCCTGACCTGAAGATAGCAGTTCTCATGCTAACAGTCTCTTACATGCTAACAGTCTCTTACATTTCCCCCCTGTGTGTTGTTCATAATGAGGAATCTTGCTCATGTACGGGCCAGCCGTAGAGGTCCTCACGGGTGGGCACTGTCTCATACTGTTGTCTTAGGACCATGAGCTGGACAGTATTAACACGATCTTTTACAAAATTAATAAGCTTGTTTAATATGCAAGGGCCCAAGGTTAGAATAAGCACAAGCAAGATAATTGGGCCCACTAAGGTAGATACTAAGGTGGTGAGCCAAGGAGATCTGTTAAACCAAGCCTCAAACCAGTTCTCCTGAGCTTCCCTTTCCCGTTTTCTCTTAGCTAACCCTTCTCTCACCTTTGCCATGGATTCTTTTACCACACCAGTATGGTCAGCATAAAAACAACATTCCTCCCCCAGCGCGGCACACAGTCCCCCTTGTTGGAGGAACAACAAATCAAGTCCTCTTCTATTCTGGAGTACTACCTCGGATAGAGAGGTGAGCGACTTCTCTAAATGACTAATCGAGGTTTCCAACCTTTCTATGTCCTCGTCTATGGCCGCCCTTAGGGAGGTCATTCCTGATTGTTGAGTAGCCAGGGAAGCTATGCCGGTCCCAGCTCCGGCTATTCCCAAACTGAACAGGGTGGCAATGGTTAGTGCGGTGATGGGCTCTCTTTTACTTCTCATACTTGTGTCACTATCCCAATGCGAATACATACTCTCCTCAGGGTGATAGAGGATGCGGGGCAGCACTGTTACTAGGACACAGAATTCATTGGCGGCATTAAAGACCGAGGTAGATAAGCACGGGGTGAGGCCAGTCTTTGAACATATCCACCATCCATCAGTTCTGGGGATTAACCACTTAGTGTCACTTTTCCAACTAGGGGAGCTGTCTATGGAGGCACATAAACTTTGTTTAGCCTGGGGCACCTTCCCTAGACAGGTCCCATTGCCGCTCACTAGTTGCATGGTTAAGCCAATTTTACGATTTCCCCATGAACACTGAGAAGGGTTCTTACCGTTAGAGGCGTTGTAAGTGGCATTAAGTCCTATTGCCTCATAGAACGGGGGCTTTATATCATAGCACAGCCAACAGGAGGTTGTGAGGTTAGGACTGGTGGCATTAAGTGTCTCGTATACAGTGCGCACCAGTTTCCGCAATGAGTCTTTGGTTGGCTGCGTAGCAGGCGTCAAAGGAGTTACAGAGGTCTTTGGCTGGGTTCCCGCAGTCCCTCCTGCGGTGTTTTTATCCCTTGATATACCTGGGTTCTTGGTAGGGACGAGAGGGGCCAGCACCTTATTTGGACCCACCTGAGTGCTGATCATTTCCACCGATAGTCGAATAGTTAGGAGACCGCCGGGGTGGGGACCTATCCATGCCCAACGGCCTATATCTAATTGGAACCCCCAAGTTAATCCTGATAACCAACCACGCTCTCTTCGCGCCACGTCTTGGTTAAACTGGACACGTACCTGGGGCACCCGGTTGTGGGGGTCCCTAAAGGAGAATTTAACTAGATCCCTGTTCCCAACGTCCCACTGTCGGGGCCCGTCATAGGAGGTGACACAACTCCAACTACCACAATAGTAGCGGTCTGGGCCGCCACAGGTTTTCCAATTGTTTCTTAGGTTCCCTGGGCAGGCCCAAAACCCTTGTGCACTATGTCCTTGAGAGGTGTCAATTACAGCCCGCTTGGACCTGACTGAGTAGTCATACTGCCGTCCACGTTTAGTGCCGAAAATGTCACGCAGGTCGAAAAACAAGTCTGGCCACCACGTATTGATGGGGGCAGTATGTGTGGTGCTATTAAGGGTTGTTTGGGTCTGTCCATCTGTTAGGGTCCATGTTAGCTTATGGGGTTGGTGTGGGTTGATCCCCGCGTGGCTCTTCTCCCAGATGTTGAGCAGAGTTAGGGCTAGCAGCCATTCCATCGTTAGCTGAGGCAGGGGGCTTGACGCTTCCCCGAGGTCGGGAGAGCTGCAGCTTCAGAGGGTTATCAGGGTGTCGCCGTACGATCCACTCCTTAGCTTGCGTCTTCTCCAGCTGGCTGGCTCGGCGCACGTGAGAGTGATGGACCCAAGGCCCAATGCCGTCAACCTTTAAGGCAGTGGGGGTAACCAGAATAACCACATAAGGACCTTTCCATCTCTCCTCCAGTGTCCGGGACCTGTGTCTCCTTACCCATACCCAATCCCCTGGAACGATGCCATGTTCCGGGTTCGGGGCGTCCTTAATTTCATACAGGGAACTCACTAGGGGCCATATCTCATGTTGGACCCCTTGTAGGGCCTTTAAACTGGCCAGATAACTTGGAGCCACATTGGGGTCATGATCTGGTAGAGTACGAACAATAATGGGGGGTGGTGCCCCATACAGAATTTCGAAAGGTGTCAAACCATGTACATATGGTGAGTTCCGGACCCGGAAGATGGCATAGGGTAAGAGGGTCACCCAGTCCCCGCCAGTCTCGATGGCTAGTTTGAACAAGGTCTCCTTTAGAGTCCGATTCATTCTCTCTACCTGCCCTGAGCTCTGGGGATTATATTCACAATGTAACTTCCAATTGATCCCTATCGCTCGGGCTAGTCCTTGTAGGACGTTACTGATGAAAGCTGGGCCGTTATCGGAGCCTAAAACCTCAGGAACCCCATATCTGGGAATAATTTCTTCTAGTAATGCCTTAGCAACCACTTGGGCAGTCTCCCGTTTCGTGGGGAAGGCTTCCACCCAGCCCGAAAATGTGTCAACCATTACTAGCAAGTACTTATACCCATACCTCCCAGGCTTTACCTCAGTAAAATCCACTTCCCAACTCCGTCCCGGCGCTCTTCCCCGTACCCTCGTACCTGTATGTTGGGGTCCTTTCCTACTGGGTCTCATAGCCTGGCACCCAATGCACTGATCTACAATCTCTTGAATCTGAGCCGCTTGTCGGGGAAACCGGAGGCGGGCGGACTCGAGAATTGTAGCCTTGCGGTAGTCTAGTCCAGGTCAGCTGCCCGGGGGTTCCCGTATTGCCATCATTCCATTCGAAGGCAAAAATGTGTTGGCTGCTGGGTGCCAGGGCTATGCTAAAAAACGCATCCTTTAGGTCTAAGGTAGTATACCAGACATGTGAAGGGGGCAAGTGACTTAGTAAGGTATAAGGGTTGGGGACCGTGGGATGGATGTCTTCAACCCTCTTATTTACTTCCCTCAAGTCCTGGACTGGCCTATAATCTTTTCCCCCCGGTTTCTTAACGGGGAGAAGTGGGGTGTTCCAGGCAGAATGGCAAGGTTTCAGTATTCCAGCTTCCAGTAAACGGTTAATGTGCGGGGCAATCCCTTTCCGCGCCTCTGCAGACATGGGGTACTGGCGGATCCGGATAGGCTGGGCTGAGGCTTTAAGTTCCACCACTACTGGTGCTCGGCGGGCCGCCCGGCCCACACCCGCTATTTCCGCCCACGCCTGAGGGTATGTTTTAAGCCAATAATCCATATCACGGGGCCATTCTGTAGAGGGAGGGTTGTAGGGGTTGTCCTGCAGGGCGAACAGGCGATGTTCATTCACAAGAGACAGGGTCAAAATGTGGAGGGGCTGTCCTTGGCCATCCAATAGCTTAATGCCATCCGGCTCAAAATGGATCTGAGCCCTGATCTTAGTCAGGAGATCGCGCCCCAGTAAGGGGGCAGGGCATTCAGGGATAACTAGGAAGGAGTGGGTCACTTGGTGGCGGCCTAAGTCTACTTGGCGCCTACTAGTCCACCGATAAGCCTTGGACCCAGTTGCCCCTTGCACCAAACTGGTTTTCTGAGATAAGGGCTCTGTGGGCTTATTCAAAACTGAGTACTGGGCTCCTGTGTCTACCAGGAATCCTACTGGCTTCCCCTCCACATACGCAGTTACCCAAGACTCGGGGAGGGGATCCGAGTCCCGTCTCCCCTAGTCACTCTCCATCCCCACCAGCAGGACCCGTGCGTCTTGCCCTGTTTGGCCCTGGCGCTTGGGGCACTCCCTCTTCCAATGTCCATACTCTTTGCAGTTTGCACACTGTCCCCTATCCAGTCGGGGCCGCGGTCTCCACGGTCGGGCTGGTCCGGCCGGACTCGGTCCCACCCTGACTGTGCTTTGCACGCCTGCCAACAAGATCTTGGCCATCTCCCTCTGCTGCCTCCTGTTCTCCCTACTCTGATGCTCTCTGTCTTCCTTCCTGATTCGTTCCTGTAATTCCTGATTTTCTTTTCTAATTCTATCCTCCCTTTCTTCGGGAGTCTCTCGAGTGTTGAAGACTCTCTCCGCTACTTTCATTAAATCCCGGATAGACATTTCTCCCAGTCCCTCCTGTTTGTACAATTTCTTCCTAATATCTGGGGCAGCCTGGTTTATAAAGGACATAATTACAGCCGACTGGTTTTCCTCTGCCAGGGGGTCCAACGGGGTGTACTGTCTGTAAGCATCATAGAGGCGTTCTAAAAACACGGCCGGGCTTTCATTATCCCCTTGCATTATAGCTTTTACCTTGGCCAAATTGGTGGGGCGGCGTGCCGCCGCTCGGAGACCTGCCATAAGAGTCTGGCGGTAGACTCGGAGACGCTCCCTACCTTCTGCGTTCCCAAAGTCCCAATCCGGTCTATTCAGGGGAAAGCGCTCGTCTATCAGGTTCGGCAAGGTCGTCGGTCTTCCGTTGTCGCCGGGGACATTTTTTCTGGCCTCGGTGAGGATTCGCTCGCGCTCCTCGGTGGTGAATAAGGTCTTAAGAAGCTGCTGGCAATCATCCCAAGTGGGACTGTGTGTGTGCATGACAGACTCGAACAGGTCAGTTAGGCCTTTCGGGTCCTCAGAAAAAGGAGGGTTTTGAGCCTTCCAGTTGTACAGATCACTGCTAGAAAAAGGCCAGTACTGGTATGCTCGCTCCCCATCTGGACCAGTTCCTCCTAGTGCTCGCACAGGGAGAATCGGCGCCCCAGCGGAGGTGGAGGAGGACGGTTCCTCCTCTGGGGTCTCTTCCCGGCGTCTGCGAGGCCTCAATCCCCTCGCCGGCCCTTGAGCTGGGGCAGGGGAACCCCGGGGAGGGGGAGCCATTGGGGAGGCGGTAGAGTGAGGCAGCTCGGAAGGAGCGGCAGCCTCAGGCGGGAGCGGCGCCATCGGGCTGGGCGCGCGCCGCGGCTGGAGCGGCGCCACCGGCGCGTAAGGAGGGGGGGTCTCTTCCAGATCTAGGTCTATCAGGGAGGGGTATATGTCTGACCCCTCCTGAAGGATGGGTCCCTGGGTCGGCTTCTCCGGGGGTTTCGGGCCGGCCGTGGGCACTGCCGACTGGCGGGAGGGTCCCGAAACGGTCAGGACTTTAAGGGGGAGGGGGGGATCTTCTGGCTTGTCGGGGATAAAGGGCTTAAGCCAGGAGGGAGGACTCTCTACTAAGGCTTGCCACATCAAAATATAGGGATATTGGTCCGGATGGCGCCGATTAATAATATCTCGGACCTTCTTAATAATGTCTAGGGAAAAAGTTCCCTGGGGGGGCCAGCCCACATTAAAAGTAGGCCATTCTGCAGAGCAGAATGTATCAAACTTACCTTTCTTCACTTCCACACCATGATTACGAGCCTTGGCGCGGATTTCAGGAAAGTGGTTCAGGAGCAGGGTCTTAGGTGTTACCTGAACCTGTCCCATAATTGTCACAAAGAGAAACCAAGAAAAGGCAAAAGAAAGGACAAAAGACACAGTGCCAGCAAATACACAACTTCGCACAGGACTCTTCAACACCCACCGGCCGGTCAACCACACCACATCCACAGGCGCCGTTTCAATCACACCAGTCTCACCACGCTCAAGATCCTTACCTAGGGCCCGTCCAAACGGCGTCCACTGTGGACGTCGCTGGGCCACCTTCTCGTCGGGGACGTCTCCCACGACTTCAAGTAACGAAGCCTCCAGGGTCGTAACCTGCACTTTCCTTCCCGTGAGAATTCTCAACTGGGACCGGGCAGAGACCTGTTTCAGTCTCTCCGGTCGAGGACCTGTTTCAGTCCTCCCCTGTTTGGGACCGGGCAGAGACCTGTTTCAGTCTCTCCGGTCGAGGACCTGTTTCAGTCCTCCCCTATTGGAGGTGGCCAAACCTCCTTCCGCGGTTCCCTATGTAAACCTCGGTATCGGGAGTTGTCTGTTCCCCTGAGGGGGGGCATCCCGGACGAGCCCCCAAATGTTAAGATCCGGAATTGTCCCCCTCAGACAGACAGAGAACCCGCACAATAATGCAAGTCACACAGCGAGGTTTATTACCAGCCGGCTGGGGTCCCCGTCTCTGCCCGACGCAGCGGGTTTTTAACAAGGACCCCAAACACTTAAAGCCAAGGGGTTATATAGCATTTTCAAGGCCTTCCATAGCTTCTGAGAGTACAAGATAAACTTACAGGACTTACATAGTTTCAAAGAGTATAAGATTTACTACAGGACAAGGAGACCAGGAGTATAAGATAAGCTACAGGACTTGCATAGCTTCAAAGAGTATAAGATTTACTGCAGGACAAGGAGACCAGGAGTATAAGATAAGCTACAGGACTTCTAGTCGCCATGCTGCAACTGCCCACATCCTGGAATTTTATAATTATGTTGTTTCAGGCTAGGGGCTGTTAACCCTGACCTGAAGATAGCAGTTCTCATGCTAACAGTCTCTTACATGCTAACAGTCTCTTACAGTCCCATGACTTCTTTTTTGCCAGTGGTGGGGTAGGGGCTGGGAGGACTGCTTAGGAGGGGCCGTTGTAGTCATCCCTACTCAGGAACCCATGTAACAGAGTCAAATGCCCCGGGGGCTTCGCCTGCCACCATATTGTAGTGCCTCCTGCGAGGGGAGCGGAGCACGTTTCTTTGTTAGGGCTGCTGTAACAAATTACCACAAATGCTGCAGTTCAAGGCAACAAATATTGATTATCTCACAGCTCTGTAAGTCAGCAGTCCAGGTTGGCTCAACTGGGTTCTCTACTCTGGTCTCACAATGCCAATCTCAAGGTACTGACTGACTGGGCTTTTACTGAGAAGCTCCAGGAAGAATGTGCTTCCAGCCTCACTCAGGTTGTTGGCAGAAAGCAGGTCCTTGCCATGTAGGACTGAAGTCCCTGTTTCCTTGCTGGCTGAAAGCTGCCAGCTCTTGGCATGTAGCGGTCTCTCTCTGGCCCTGCACGTGAGCTCCTACATCTCTATCAGCAAGTGCGTGAAATCCTTCTCACACCGGAACCTACCTAACTGCCCCTTTTACAGCCTCTCTTCTGCCCTCTCTTCAGCTGCATCTGTCTGACTCCCAGCAGAGAAATTGATCTGCTTTTAAGAGCTCGTGTGTTAGGTTGGACCCACCCAAATAATCCAACCTACCAGGGCCTGTTTTAAGGTAATCTTAGTTACCTCTGCAAAACCCCTTTTGCATGTAAGATGACATATGAACAGCATCCAGGCATCCATATTTGGACTTCTTTGGGGTGTGTGGGGTGGGTGGGAGCATTTTTCAGCCTACCACACAGAGTGACGACGGGAATTAGTAGATGCACACGAGTCTTCTCTTCCTATCTTTTTCCCCCTTTTCTCACACAGGCCAGCGTTGACTTTTCTCAATATTAGTCTTGTTTACCCTTAGCAGCCTTGCTAATCTGCTTAGGAAGCAGGAGTATTCTCTTTGAAACATTTCTGTAATGTCCCTCCTGGTCTCGACCCACAGCCTGAGAAAGGATGGCATAAAGAAATCTGCAAAGACATCTGACACATTTCTTTGTGAAGCCCACATACTCCATGACCACGACTAACCCATCCAACCTTTGGCTGCTTTTGGCTGAGATTTTCTTTGAACTTATTTCATGATTTGTAAGCAAACTCTGTTCTACCATGCTCATTTTTAAAGTGGCAAAATGCCTAAGTCATCCTGATTGGAGAATCCTTATAGGACAGAGTGAGTCATCTTCACTCAGGTATTGGGCACACTGCAGATTCCCCATTAAACGGGCACCATGGCTCATTAAACCCCATTGGTGATAAAATTGGGTCTTTGTTAAATGTTTATGTTCTGTGCTAATGTTAAATTTAGGCTATTCCTGTTGCAGGTATCTTTGGGAAGATTTTTAAAGCATTAGCTAATGTGCCAGCAGATTTCATCCTATAAGTTCCCAAATACGGGATCTGGAAAACATTTCCCCACACACACACACCATGGATTTATTCTCAGGTTTCTGGCTTTCCAGTCTTTATATATCTTATTTATTTTTCTATATTTAATTTCAAACCTCATGATCTTCTGATTACCTTCTTATATTCTCAGTGAGTGCCAAGGACTATACTTCTGGTTTTTAAGCAAAAGAGGAAACAGATTATTTTGGAACAGCATTCAGCCATGTTTGAAGTCAAAGAAAGGGTGTATGACTGTCAATGTTTATATTATGCATCCATATATTAAAGAAACAATCTCTGTCTACAAAGCACTTACATTCTAAGAAAGGACTTAAATACAAATACTAGTGACAGAAATGTGATTCCAGAAATGTGTGAGTGGAGCTAATATGAAAAGAATAATTTCCTTATTTAAGAGCTAATTAGAAATCCTCTACATGTATGCCAAAAGAATCAGCTGGTCATTGCACGGCAAAAGGTATTAAGATCTAAGGAGTCTTTCTCCTTAGTATTAACATCGAAGGAATCCAACAAGAGAATTAAGCTCTACAGAAAATGATTTGAGGGACTATTTTATCATTTCTCTCAAAGATGATGCTTTAACTTAGTATCATTCTTGATGCATAGTATATAAGTTAATTCATAACATACAACAAATGCCTTAGGACAATGGTTCTCAAGCTTTTAGGTGTCACACCACTTTATAACTCTTCAAAATTAGTTAAGACCCCCATGGAGTTTTTGTTCGTATGTCATATACTATCAATATTGACCATATTAGAACTTAAAAAGTTTAGACATATTTTATTAATTTATTTAAAACAACAATCATAAATCATTTAGATGTTAAATAACATATTCGTGAAAAATAAATTTATTTCCAAAACAAAAAAGAAAAGTTACTGAGAAGAGTGACATTGTTTTATATTTTTGCAAATCTCTTTAATGTGTGGTATAGTAGAAGACAGCTGGAGTCTCACATCTGGCTCGGCATGCAATTGCACTATCACACATCACATAGCCTTTGGAAAATTCCACTGTACACAGACAAAAGAATAAGAATGAAAAATGCAAGTAATGTTTTTATATTATTCTCCAAATGATTTTGACCTTGGGAATCTTCCAGGATAGGTCTCAGAAACCCCAAGTTTCCCTGGCCCACATTTTGAAGCCATTGCCTTGGGGTATTAGGGCTTGTTCCTTCCAGGAATGGATCCCTGGTGAAGTGGGCTGCAAAAGTGTGTTTGCATATAGTATTTTCTCCACTACTAACTAACTCTGTACCAAAATGATATATCATATTTATGGTCAAAATAAAATTGGAATGTTTTAGGTTTACATCATTCACAATGTTTCATGTAACTTCTAATTTTAAATAACATCATCAAAGTAACATTTAGTGATTATCTTTCTAGATCTGGCATTATTTCTCTGACCTATTTCAGAAGGGTTAGGTTTTCCAGATGTATTGATAAAATATAATTGGCAGAGCTTAACTAGCAAAACCAATCCATGCACCGATTCTGTTTCTGAATCTTCATTGAGAAGGTTTAGGCTCAAAATAATTTCAGTACTCCAGCCTGTAACAGGATGCCTCAACTTTTTTGAAGCCTCTCCTTGGAATCTTACTACGTACAATATTTCAGGAAAAGTGGAAAAAGTTACAGGACAATTTCCTCCTCCATTCTCCCTCTGAGAAAAAAACACATTTTCACAATCACTTTTAGAAATGGAAACACGCTACCTCGTTTATGAGAATACCAGGGTTCTCCAGCAGTCAGGCCTGACATGATTCAGCAGCACAAGCCTGAGACATTTCTGATTCTCCATATGTTGGGGACAAGAGTCAGACATTCTGACCTGCATGGAACACCACAGAGAGCACTCTTCAGGGAGAGCAGCATTTTGACAAGATTTAGAACATCAGGGTGGGAATGGTGGTGTGGTATTGTCCTTAAACTCAGGCAGGTCTTGTGCCAGGTTGTTGAGAGCTGCTGCATTAAAATAGCATTTGAAATTGAAGTTCCTTGTAAAACAACAGGAAAATATGGGTCAGAGAGCTGCTACTGGAGAGTTTAGGGAAGGGACTATCACTAAATCATCTTGAAGACAGAAATGATTGAAAAAACGTTAGGAAAATGGGCAGTTGAAAAGCTAGCAGGAGGAAAAAAGGCAAAACATTTTTAAAAGTCAACACATTGAGATACTGATGCAGCCAGGCAGTCATTATCTGTATTTTTATCTCTAAGTATGGTTATTACATTTGGGCTTTATACCCCATACACCACTGTTGTTTTCTCTTTCCATCCCATATCACCAGCCTCTCAGGAGTGCAGTCTAAACCTCGGTCTCGTCATTCATTTCCCCCCGGCCCTTGCTGTTTGACTAAATCTGTTTCCTCAGTTCTCTCCAATGATTCAGTTGCATTTCTCAATCACCCACTGCACTTACCTGGAGGTAGTTTTGTGTGTGTGTGTGTGTGTGTGTGTGTGTGTGTGTGTGTGTGTGTGTGTGTTTGCGTGCGCGCGCGCGCGTTCTTTTATTTGAGCATGAGGTTATATGGACTCATATCCCTTGTTACCAATTTGAGACACAAAGTGGATTCATCTCTAGCTAAAAAGTCAAGTAGGAAGAGGGTCTGTGGAGCAAGAGCCCCCAGCCCCAGGTGGAGCTTCAGAACCTGTCACCAAGAGATGAGTGGAATTAAAGTCTGACGAAAGCAAAAATGGCCAAATACCCTGATAAAGTCAGAGGTTTAAGAAATCAGATTTTTGTCTTCTCTACTTGCTACCCACTTGGTATCTAGAATGTTCTACTTATACTGTCACAGGAAGGCATTGATTTTTAGCTCAGCCTTAGGCTGGGATTGTCCTTACAAACTCAGCAGGGTGTGGGCAGAACTGGCGTGACATGTCCACAGCTGGTCCAAGAGATTCTCTCCCGGGAAGGTGCCACAGAGAATCCTGGACAGTGTGTGCAAGATTGAGCCCTAACAGCACGATAATTAAATTAGTTTTTTTAAAGTTTCAAACTTAGCAGCAAGAGTGGGTGGCTAATTTCCTGACTCACTTCTTCACATCATCCGTGGTCCCAGTAAACACCCCCTGTCATAGGACACATTGCCTGGTGTCGTGCGGGGCGGCCTGCGGAGTCTCCGGTCCCGCTCCCCACATAAGAACGCAGGATATGGCGAGGCCAAAAAGGAACACCCACGGATCAATACATAGGGGAGACCTACCACTATATTCTTTCTGACTGGCCAGGGGACACACACACAGTAGTAGCCACACGATCCGCAGTCCGCCATTCACTTCTCTGCCTGACAACCAACCAACCAATCAACGCAGCCCCACAGTTACATCAGTAGCCAATTGGCTAACCGGTTACAGCTGATGGCCAACCAATCACAGCTGACGGCCATTCACCACCCGAGCCAGCACCTCCCCACGCCAGGCGGAGAGCCTGGAAACTGCTCTCTGGGACTCTGTCCCCACACCTGGCTTCATTTGGAAGCTATTCCATTTCTTCACAGGGAAGACAGGAATGTGCAAAGTAATAGCTTTCTTTTTGTGTGGGGTAATGTTTATGAAGTGGAGTTCAGTTCTTTATGCCAAAGGAATTGTGGGAATGTCAGGACAGTTTTGAGGAAAACTGAATATTTAATTAAAAGTTCTTTCCCTTCAAAGGCCCAAAGTTCCCACTGGAAAGAAGCAGAGCACATCCCAGCACAGAATGGACTCCATCATGGGGAGGTGGGGCAAGAAACCAAGGCCTTACACCTCTATCTGTGAGCCTGGGAAACCTCTGCTGGAGTGTAGATGAGCTGCAAGTCATCTTTAGGGCTTGGAAACACAAATAAGCAACCGCAGAGACTGAAGTCAACAACAGAGCTGCCATGATAGAATTCTCCAGGTTAAGAATAACTTTAGTTCTATTCACAGGACCCTAGCAAAAGGAAAATGCTACTGATTGACCGCCCTCCGCCCCACAACACCCAACTGAAGCCGCTTTGTTTTGACTCTCTCCAAAAACGAGGAAGAGATTACTTGGCAGTGGTCATTTCTACCTCTCCCACTACTGCAAAGGCTAAGAGCTGTAACACATGTGAACAACGACACACCGGTAGAGAGCCCGTCTCTGTCATTTTGCCTGTGATGAGTAAGGACCTATTGGGCTAGAATCACGAAATTGATTCTCTGCCTGATAAAAATGGAATCTGGCTAATTGTCCTGCCAATTCATGACATTTTATTTCTATAGTCTCTGCTACCCCAAATCTACTTCTTGAGCTTAATATTCCTTCTTCTAGGATAATTTTTAGTACATAAAATATATTTCTAGAAATTCAGGATGGATATGGTTTACAGCCAACTTGTTCATACTTTGGGTCGAGTTCGGCAAATATATCACATGTGTATTTCATGCTTCTTTTTCTCCACACACCCCTTAGTTGTAAGTGTCCTTCAAGAATCTCTCAGGAGCTCTCTTCTCTTTCTATATACTTTGCCCAGGCAATCTCAGCCGCTCTTGTGGCTTTATGTTCCATTTATATGTTTATCACCTCCAAATTCTTCCTTCTGCCCTAACTCTCTATAGTTCCAGCCTTTTATTTCCAGTGTTTCTTAATGAAATTTATACTTGAAATTCCACCTGGCTGCTTGTGGGGACAGAGCCCCAAAAAGCAGTTTCCAGGCTCTCAGCCTCACATAGAAAGGTGCTGGCTCAGGTAGTAAATGGCCATCAATTGTGATCAAATGGCCATCAGCTGTGGCTAGTTGGCCATCAGCTGTAACCAGTGAGCCATTGGCCACTAATATAACTGCTGTGGCTACACTAGCAGGAAAAATGGGGGCTAGCAAGAAGATGGTGGCTGAGCCTGCAAGCGGCGCAGTGAGGGGTGAGAATTGTGTGGCTCCTGTTTCCTGTTTCTCCAACCCAGCCGCCAGTGAGAGTATAGTGGTGTGACTCCCCTACCTATGGCTCCGTGGGTGTTCCTTTTTGGCCTCACCATGTCCTGCGTTCTTATGTGGGGAGCGGGACCGGAGACCCCGCATGACACCCTGCACGACACTGCTTAAGTCATTTTGTCTGAAACCAAACTTACTAGATTGTCCTGTCTATAAACTAATTTCTCTTATGCAGCGCCGTCTACCAATTGCCCAGGATTGAAACCCAGAGTCACTCTTTGCTGTCTCTCAAGCACCCAGACCCATGAATTTTTCATCCTAAATATCTTTGGGGTGCTATGTCCTCTACTTTACCCTACCCAACATTATCTTTTATTCATTCACTCATTAAAGGCTTATTATATCCTAGTGCTGTGCTAAGGGCTAGTGACACACAGAGAGGATGAGAACCATCAAATAATCAAGCACAAAGCACTGTGTCATTGACCTATCAGAAGTCAGGGTTTGGGTGTGCAGTATTTGGGGAAGAATGTGCACGATGTGCAGGAATCGAGGACTCTTGCTGTCTGTGTTCAACTTTTCGCTTCCTGGGGCATTTAGGGAAGCCTCCAGCCACACAGCCATTCTGCTCTTGGCCCTGATACCTGAGCTTTATTTTCAAAGTTCAAATCAGATAGTGTCACTCTTCTGACTGAAAAACCTTCCATGCCTCCCCAGTGCAGTAGGACAAGCACCAAACTTCTCAACTCCACTTACAAAACATTTAAACTCAGTATTTTCCCCCATAACATTCTTTTATACAATGTAGTTATTACCTTTTCAGTCCATAAAATAGGAAAGGAAAGAACAGAACTTAAGATGCCCACTCTGCCTTAAAAATTCGCCATCAGTATCATTTCCAACTACCCTTTTCACCCTTTGGCAATCAACTCAATGGATCGTTTTCCTAACGATTGCTGGTCACACTTTGCATAACTGTTTCAAACATCAAGATCCTGAATAGATTTGATGAACAAATAATCAGTGTCCTGATGTACTGTCCTGATGTACGCACAGATGTGCCACACAAGTATTGGCATATAATAACCATGCAGCAGGCCATCCGAAACAAGTCCTTAGGTCTTGTTCTTAGGAGCACTGAGTCCATCTCTACAGATGAGTGTGGTCTCCGGAGAGTGCCAACTACCTCTCCCTTCACAGGAGTAGGCCACTGCAAAAAATTCATTCATTCATTCATTCATTCACTTAGTCATTCATGCATCAAATACTTTACTGGGCATTTGTCTAGTACTCTGTGCTGCAAAGACGTGCCCTACACCCGGGGAGCTCCCAGTCTCTTCTGTTCTGTGATTGGATCCAATGATCCAAATGCTGGGATCAAAAAGGACTGAGCCAGGTCCCTGCTGAGGGATCAGGGCTGGAGAAACACTTGAGATGCTTCTAAAGATTGAATACAGTAGTTTTTGTAGCAAGAAGTGTGTGTGTGTGTGTGTTTAAGGAATGGGAAGAATGGCAGCACATGGATGGGAAAGAAATTCCTGCCCTGGTAAAGGGAACCAAAATGCAGAGGTAGTTAAAAAATGACACAATTTGTTTGGGAAGTTATGGTAAATTCAGTGTGGCTCGGGGGAGGTGGCAAAGGACAGGCAGAGGATGCAGATTGCAGGAGACATGTACCAAGGAGCTCACACTTTCTCTGTAAGTTGGGAGCCCAGAGAAATCACTAAGCAGGGGCATCACCAAGGAGATTTTTTTTTTTTTTGAATAAAGGTCCGATGTGGGTATAGAGGATAGATTTGAGATGAGATGTAATGAATGCCGTTTAGAGGTGAGCACAGCCCAGGACAGGTGCACAGCTGTGTCCGAGCTAACTCTGCATTCTATGTTTCCCTAGTGACCGTGCTGGCCATCTTCCACGAGCTGCACGTGGATCCTGACCTGTACACACTCTTGTTTGGAGAGAGTGTGCTGAATGATGCAGTGGCCATAGTCCTCACATAGTAAGTAGCAGAATTTGATCGATTTCCCTTTGACCCTGTGAAATATGCTTTCCACTTGGTGATAATTCCTAGTGGCTTTAATAGCATCTTTTGTCTTATGTCCTAGAGATATGCAATTACTAGCTTTTAAGGAATTGTTACCACAGAAAATCTCCAAGAGTGGGTACAATTCATTAGGCACCTAATTTCTAACAGTATTAATGGGTTTCATGTTTCCAGCCTATTACAAGATACTACCTAGAGGGTACATTGATGGATTTATTTTTTTCTACATGGATGGACACATATTTAGCTGATTCACTTAGGGTTCCTTAAATGCACATAAGTGAGATTTCTTCATTTCAAATCAATTTCATTTAATTATTTCCTTATACAAGTCATTTTCTAGATAACAGACTAATAGAAACCATTATGTTTATAGTAAGTTTGGCAAACTGGAGATAGAACTTGAGAGTCAGAATACTGTTTTGATTTCTCAGTGCAAATGCAATGCATTACAGGAACACATATGTCTTTAAACCATCACTTGACAAGTGAAACTGGTGGAGCTTCAGCTAAGAGCTAATGTAATTTTCCCTTCATCCTGTAAGAATTCTCTTTCGCCATGAGAACTCATGCTCTTTCCTCTCCTCCTCTTCAGACACTCACCATTTATATTTAATAAGTGCCACTTTGGCAGCTCTCACTATGTCAGAGGTCTCCTTTGGGTTTTAGATTAAGACCAACATTTTGGGCAATTGTCAAATACCCCTAAGGAAAATAGCTCTCTGATAATTGAATGTGACAACAGGATTCAATTCAGGGTGTTAATTACCTCAAATGCATTTGAGAATGTACTGTGAAGTAACAAAGAGTTTTTAAAGTCACATCTCACAGAGGGCAGTTGAAAACAAGGGAGCCACACTACTCTTTTTTCTGCCAGCTGATACTTCTTAAAGCTGCCACCCCCAAAGATGATGAATTCAGCAACTTTCAAGCAAGAGTCTCCAAATAAACTTATATTTCACCTGGCCACCGAGAGGTGCCTTTCCTGCAGTACAGGAAAAAAATCAGCAAGAGCAAATTAAGAGCAACAGCCATGGCAGATTCACAAATGCTAAAGGATGCTTTTAAAGAAACCCCATAAACAGCTACTTAGGATGTCAGGAATCCCTGTCCAAAAAACACAAATATTAAAGGAACATTTGGAATAAAATTTTTTTTAAATCTTTCCAGTCCTTCATTTTTACTTCCTGAGCTGCCAAGGTATAAGGGGCAAAGCAAGAGCAAAACCCCTAAAGCACAAATGGGTTGGGAGAGCGTCAGGCAGCTACACCGGAGGGACAGTTTGACTTTCCACTTGCAGCACTTCCATTCACAGTAATTTTCTGCTCAAAATACAGACCCCAAGGATGGATGTTGATGCTGTTGGTTGAACACAAGTCTGGCGGCCTTTTAAAACAGTTTATTTAGTATCACCTCAGGTCCATTTGGAGTTATTGCTGGAAGTGCCTTTTCTACTCCACTACCCATGCAGCATCTCTTCCTTCCTAGGCAGGAGACCTTTGCCATATTAGCCAAAATCTTGTGCTCCCCAGCTTTGGCAATTCAGTATTGTGCAGAGGAACCCTAATGAGGTCCACCTTTAAAACAAAAATCCTAAATTAGGAATACTTGGCACTCACGAAAACATCTACACATTCGAATCTGTGGGCTCTGTCTTCCGCCAGTGCGTTTGGACCACGACAGAGCCTCCCTCCCATGAGTGGGTGAATTACGCTGTCGGGAGTCTGGGCTGTGTCCCCCAGAGCTGTGTCCTCCACTTAGTGGAGCTCTCCATGTGTCGTACTCTTCCCTTTTCTTGCTTGCCCACTTGCTTCTTAAACTTAGTTTATAGCACATGTGATAATCTCTTTGTATACATCTGCTTACACATACATATTTCCTGTCCTTTTAGTGCCCCATCCTGACACTCTCTTGCATCTACTTTCTAGTTCCCTTGGAAAAACCCTATTTAAAAAGCATTTAAATGTGCTCCAGGAGTTTCAGACTACAAGTTCAAGTATTTGCCTTTCCTTTTCTCTCCCTTCACACTCATCGCACCCTGAAACAACTCTGGATGGTACTTTCCTGCCTTTGCACACACAGTTCACTCCTCTCAGCTTCTGTTTCGGTCTCATGGAGCCTTTCCCCTTGTCCCCTGTCTCCTCCTTCAGGCTCACTAGCCCACAAGCTGAGCCCCTACGTCACCACGCACTGCACCTCCATCAATTCCTTTCCAACACAGTAGTGCAATCTTGGGTTTACATGTGTATTTGCCTCTAGGTAGTAACTTTTTGATGACAGAGTCTATTAAATACATATTAAAAGAACAAATGGAAACCTCTTTTGTGGTTTTCATTTTTAGTTCCACGTTGAGGTGTGTTTTTTTTTTAATTTTAATTTTTAATTTTTTTTTTTAAGATTAGGAACAGTGATAGAGCTCTTCTTATACCATGGAGAAGAAAAACTGTGCATTTTGATATGAAATCAAGTACAATAATGAACACCAATCATCGGCCACTCTGGCCCGTGGCAATGCCTCCAGAACTCTTTGGGAATGGCCACACACTTTCATTCACCTTCCCACCTTACACCAGCAAACCTCCTTGTTTAAAAACCGTCCTCTTCACTTTGAGGATTTTAAAAAATTTAAATGGTAGTACTCTCTGGTTTTCAGACAACTATTTATAATTGAATTTGATAACCACCACTCTTACACAGCATAGGGTGGTGTCCCTATGGCTTAAAATGATCCAGAATCGTTCGCCTTAAAAGGAAAGTAACTTTATTTAACATAAGAGTTTTGAAATTAGCTTGTCTCAGACCCACGCTGTTATTTCAAGTATACAGAGAATATCATTTGCAAACATATATGCATATTAGTTCATGAATGAATGAATCCCACATGATGAGTTTGCATTTCTAAAGATTGTTTAATAAGCTATGAAGAAAAGCAAAAGATTTACTGAAGAAGCCTTGAAAGATGTGTAGTTTTGAATCCTGAACAAGAACATTACTTTGAGAGGCAGCAGGATAGAGTAGAAAGAGCCCTAGATTTAAGTCAAAAGAACTGGTGTCAGGATTGCCGTGAGTTAATTAACTGCCATTATAGTGGTCAGGAAACCAATCTAAACTGGCTAAACAAAAAGGGATTCTGTGCTGTCTAATGTAACTGAAATGTAGAAATAGAAATGGCTCGGGAAAGGATCCAGTGAAATGAGCAGGACTCTTTCTTTCCTTACTCATCTTCTTCAGTTAGCTCCCTTACCTGGGCACAAGATGGCTGCCATTACTTCCCGGGGGTGTGCCATTCTTCAGGAGAATAGTGCAAGAATCTCTGTCCCACTATTCCCAGCCCAAATCTCAGTACACCTTATAGATTCTGATGCTATTCCAGACCCACTCAGAACTAATTAATCACTGTGGCCAGGGAAATGTACTGCACAGGTCTAAGTAGCATGCTTCTTGAGTTCAAAGGTATAATCTGTTTCACTTGGAAGCACATGAATTAAAACTAGGGGACAGTGGGATTATTGCTTAGAGTAATAATGCCACAAAAAAGGAAAAGTAGATGGATGCTGGACAGAAACAAAACCTAGAAGACCACCACAGTGACTTCCTTTAGCCATTATCTCTCCATGCTTGTTTCCTTATCTGTAAAATGGAAGAGCAGTTGTTCTATACACATTACAAAATTATTCAGAGTGATAATTAAAGTACTATAGCTGGAAAGGCCCTATATGCTATATAATCTATGCTATATAAGTATATATGCTTATTATATTTCATCAAATATTTTATATCGATAACTTTAATTCTACTTACACGGGTCTCTCTAGTTTCATTAAAATGACAAAGGATAGATCTGCTTCTAGTGAAACATTCCTCCATCAATACGGCATTTCATGATCCAAAGAATATTTTTACATGTGATTTCCCCCATTAGAAATGAACTACTTAGTTAAGGCATACTGTCTAATGTTGACAAATCAAGTAGTAGAGGTTGAAGTATATTACCTAAAGTTATAAAGTTACTCACAACCAAATTGTTATTTCTCATCCAAGTTAAGTAGAGGAAGGGAAAAGGAAAGGAAGAGATAAGTTAACTAAAATACCACATCTCTCATAGTAAGAAATCAGTGTCTACCATGTAGAGTTGATAAATCAAGAAATGGAGGTGCATGTGTACTAGTTAGAGTCACAGGGCAACCATCAGAAGAAATGTAAACATAAATGCTTAAAATGAGATACTTTTCTAAAAAGTGATACCCCTGATAAGTCCAGTGCCCATCTGGCACCTTGTCAGAAGGGTAGTAGCTTGGGGGGTTTAAATGTCTAATTCCGTAGTTCTCCAAAAATAAGACTGGGTCTTAATATTAATTTTTGCTCCAAAAGACGCATTAGGGCTTATTTTCAGGGGATGTCTTATTTTTTTCATGTACAACAATCTACATTTATTCATTTATTCATGTACAAAAATCTGCATTTATTAAAAAACAGTTCTGTAATCTTCTGGAACATCATCATAACTTTCCAAATCCTGAATTCTGGCTTGAATTTCTTGCGACTCCATTTCTTGTAGAGCCATTGGCCACAATCTCTCATGTCCAGCAATAGAGCTCTCCTTAAATGAGCACATCTTGTCCATGTAGCCTGCTCGTAGTGCATTGGCAACACAGCTGGCAGTGATTTTATCCCATGAATTCTTCACCAAGTCACGACATCTTGCAGGCTAGGCTTGCAAAATTTCCATGCTGATTTCTCTCCATTCTATTTTTAATGTAGTCATTGATTTCCATGCACAAATGGTCCTCAAATGGCTTATTTATTGCAATATCAAGAGTCTGGAGATAGGCAGTCATTTCTGAGGGAATCATTATTTGATCCATTCTTCTCTCCACAAGGAAGTTCTTCATGTCTTTAGCGTGGTGAGTGCTGGCTGAATCCCAGACTAGCAGACCTCTTTGGTCACCTTGCAAAACAAGTGGCAGCATTAAATCGACTCACTTCCTTATAACTGCTTGTGTGCACCAGGCTTCTTCCGTTTCAAGAACATCAATGCCTGAAACACATTCAACCTTATCTTTCTTGCCTTTAGTGATGATTAAAAGTGGGGCTTTCTTTCCATCCAGACAAATTGCCAAAATACAAGTAATACGTGCACTTTTGTAACCAGTGGAGGGAATGTAGATTGACGAGGCACCCCTCTGATCAATTGTCATTTGAGATCCTTGGCCCATAAACACTGCAGTTTCATCCATAGCAATCATGTTGAAGAGTTGGTATTTAGAAAAATCGATGCCCTCAACAAAGGACTTGAATGAAAGTGCACATTTAATAACTTCAGTATCTTCCAGCTTGAACAGTGTTGTCGATCTTAGAGACAGTTCATATCACTGAAGGAAGCCATCCAGCCAGTGTTGTGATGCTTTGAATTCTTCTGGGGATATTTCTAACTGTGGTGCCATTGCAAGGGCAAATGCTTGAATATCAGCCCTGTGCACAACCAAAGCCTTTGCTCTCCTGTCAGCAATCCATTCCAAGATGATGTCTTCCAGCTCAGGAAATAATGGTTGCCGACCTGATCCACACTTGCGCTTCTTAGCATTTCCCTTGTCTACCTGTTGACTGAGGTTATCGTACTCTGCTCATCATTTTCGGACCATTCGGAAATGCAACTTCTTCTCTTTGCAGAAAGCCGTACGATTCTTACCCTGGGACTCCTCCACAATTCCGTTCTTGTACTCGAAGAAATAGCTTTCTTTTTGCATTCATCTTGTCTGGGAGTCAAAATTTTATTCCCTTTAAATCTACCATTAAATCAAGTGCTAATTGAAGACTTACGAGACAGGAGTGGCAACAAAAACGATGACAGTTAAGAATGATGGTCCACAAAAAAGCGATGAAAAATTGCAGGCACCAAAATTCAGAAAATGTTTCTTTATTTCACACGAGTGCATTAAGTACGTCCATTATAACACACGACGTATTGAATTATGAAGATTCGTATTAGACACAACCACGTCCGTTCGTTATCAAGTGCGCACGTTATTCGTGCATTGTGTCTGTACTCCGATTGCTCATTCGGCAATAAGTCTCGAGTTCATCTGTTTACATAGGTGTTTACCACACGTCCAAAGGTGCCCACTTGGGTATTTACTAATACTTAATTATAATTTATATTATCATTTATTGTAAGTATTAATGTCAATAATATTATTTACTTATATTTAATTATATACTAATATTATTATTTTATAATTCAATGCGTCCATCATGTATTGCAACAGATGTACTAAATGCATCCATCTGGCTGACAATCTTAACTGGGGCTTATTTTGGGGGTAAGGCTTATATTACGAGCATCCTGAAAAATTATGCTACGGCTTATTTTTCAGTTAGGTCTTATTTTCGGGGAGTATGGTTATTATGTTGCTTTGTACATCAGAAACTAATAAAAAAAGGGAGATACTTTTCTATGTAGGACCATGGTTTATGCAAAGGGAAGAAAAGATAATTTAACTTTTTATTTGGTATCCTTCTTTACTGTCTGAATGTTTATGTATGTTTTAATTATATTTATTTAAAATATTCTTCTTCAGGTGACCAAGATAGCAAAAGCAGAAACTATAACAGAAAAGCCAATTTATTTAATAGCAATAGAGACAAGCAGTCCTAGCAGGCAAAAACCACCACAAATAAAACTAAATGATGAAGGATAAACCAAGAAATGCAGTTTCAACACACATGTTGATTTGATAGGTTAATTGTCTTTATAATATACATGGTGAATCATTAATCTCCTTAATATATCAAATGTACTAGCTATGTTACGTTAGATAAGTTACTTAAAGTCCCTGTGCCTCAGATGCCTCGTTTATAAAGTAAGGATGGTAAATAGCGCTTAGCTCATTGGATGGGATTAAACATAAAACACCTAGAACAGGGCCTGGCTCATGCCACTCAATGAATGTTAGATATTAGCCACTGGTATTACTCCTTTTATCAAAGACCAATAAGAAAAAAGTAAGCATAGTAGTTAATGGGCAAAGGCTATAAGAAGGTTATGAACAAGAGGAGAAACAAAAATGGTCAGTAATCCTACTAAATAATATCAGCTTCACCAATAGTGAAATAAAACAAATTAAACAACAATGCAGTGCCCTTTTTTGCTTAGCAAATCTTCAGAAGTCAGGAAAGAACTTGAGTGGGAATACTGGCATACATCAAAGTTTGTGGAAATGGGAATCTTCCTATATTACTGGTGAAATAAAAGTGATAAGACTTTTACAAAGGCAGTTAGGCAATACTTATTGAGTCATTAGTATCTGTGAATTTATTGATCCATCTATTTCATTTTTAGAAATTTATCCAGAGAGGTAATTAAGGGCACCTGCAACAATTTATCCGTGGAGAATGGTACATTAATTTGTGCAAGAAGTTGTATATAAGTTACTAGTTGGTTGAGTAAATTATAATGTACTAATATCGTGTAATTCTATGCAGTCATTTGAAAAATATAGAAAAATGTATTGATGTGAAAAGATATTCACAATATATTTTTAAAGAAAATAGGAAAAACTTGAAATGATGTATTCAGTGAGATCTATTCTGGTTTTAAAAAAATCACAGCCAATTTTTTTGTGTGTGTGCATGTGTGTGTAATTATAACATATTATACATATAATTTATATATAATCAAAGTGTTAGGTGGGATCAGAGGTGATTTTTATTTTCTTCTTTTTGCTTATATATACACTTATTGGAAATAGATTAAACTATTTATAACCACCTCTGGTCCAAAGACTCCCCCATTCGCATACTTGATAATTGGCAATCTTCATTTAGATACAGATTCTACATAGGTTTAATTTTTTTTATCCATGAAAGAGCAGAAAGAAGACAAGTGTTTTCAGCTATTTTTCTGGACAACAGAAATATTGCCAGTATAGTATGGAAACATCTACTAGTGAAATAATTCCACAGTGTGCAAATACCTCCAGATTTTCTTAGAGATAAAATGAGATTCTCATTAAGCAGCTGGCTCTTGCATGACAATAAATACATACTAGACGCCTTTATTCCCTGTTAAGCAAAGGCTTATGAGGAAATTCAATGTTGATCATTAAAAGAAAAGGAAACATGGAGCACTAATTTTCTGTTTTCAAATAAGATTGTTATGCTGCTTAGAGGATCTTACCAGAAAATGCCATTTACAGTGTGATAGCAGTGAAAGCTTGGCACTTAGAGTGAATGCCAGTTTGCAAGACCACAGCTCTTATAGCCCATGTATCTTAAGGGAAATTGAATAGTTGATGGGATGGCTGTGAGGCACAAAGAAGCATGCCACCAAGAGGAGCCCTGAGATATCATCCAGCCGTTCAACAAAATGTACCGAGAAGCCCTGTGTGCCAGGCGTTACCGCTGAGCACTGGTGACCTACATGGATGGTACAGTCCCCCAGCCCTGCTCTCAGCAGCTCCTCTCTGAAACAGGCGAACAATGGCTACAGAGTGAGTCCCTCTGTGCAACAGAAGCTTGTTCTAACAATCACCCCCAAAATAGCTGCGTGGGGATAGGTTAGTAACATACATCACTAAGGAAATCCTATTCTTCTCTTTGGCCCTCATTTCTAAGTAGATTGCAAGCTACTTGAAGGCAAATTATAATTTGCTCCATCCCTCACAACATACAGCTCATGATTTGGACGCCTCTCGCGTGATTACTGAATTAGTACACCCGTTCAGCCACAGGTGGGGACATTTTACTAGTCTTCTGATTAAAATCTTCTCTAGAGGATGGGTGTTTAATCTTCTTCGTGTTGCTCCTTCCAAATATTTGAGAAGCCTCATTAGTAATTCCCATTAGCTCTATGTCTCCTCTCATTTCACCCGTCCTTGTAAACACCAAGGTGATAAGAAGGTGTTTCCTTCTGATGAGAATAAATGGAAACTATTATCACAACCAGAACGTATAATATTCCTCACTAATCGGCTTCACTTAAAAACAAGTTCCTTATATCTTGACACATCTTTCTGAATGTAATTCACTTTGATATTTGCCTTGGAAACTGATAATAAGCATGAAACACATATATTTTGATGCCTGTCTAGATACTGCTGTGATGCATAATTAAAAAAAAAAAATCATGGCCTTTTATGCTTAAGGATTCCTTGTTCTGGCCGCCAATTCCGAGCCGATTCATTTTTTGGACACCAGGTGGCATCACCTAGCAGGCTTGGGAATCCATCCCGGCCTCTGTAAGCAGCAGATGGGAGACAGCTCAGCTGACCTCGGCTTTAAGTCAGAATGCCCGTGTTTTCTTCACACACCCCTCTGCTGCTGCAGGCCTGCTTGTCTTTTTCTCGTTCCTGATATCTGGTTCCTGTTTCCTGCCTATGACTTTGGCCTCTCCCCACCCTAGCTCTTACTGTCCCTGTTCAGATTACTGAGAATTGACCTTGGCTTTATCCTGTGACTCTGTCCCTTGTCTCCCAGATTAGATCTGACATTCACTCATTGCATCTCCGGAATTCGGCCCCGTGAGTTGGAACTTGCTTTGCTCCATGTCAAGCCATGCACAACACACTGACCTACCAAAGATAAATAAATAATAGAAACCCGTGTTGACGGTTTCTTACTCAA